>NW_015151535.1:56607-57465 GCF_000732505.1 Cyprinodon variegatus | reverse complement strand
TGAATATTATTAAAACAAATATCATAGATAAAATTTGCAATGTTCAAATTAGTTCCATTTTCACTGAAAATCAATGAGTTTCATCCACAAAGGAGCACACAGCATATCTGCGACTTTGTGATGATTGTGTTTTTTTGTTTATCTATTTATTTGTTTTTGGTTGAATTGTTTTTCACAGCTTACACTACTTACAGTACGTTAGACAGAGTTTAACAATTGAATTATGAATCCAATGCACTTACTGCACTATTTGATGCCCCCAACCCCCTTCCTTGATGATACGTATCCTTTGACCTCTTTTGCAAAATATAAGAATGATGTTCCTGCTTTTACCACCCTTTTGGCGAAACCATTGATTGTTTTATACCGGAAATAATCTGTATCACCTTCACACATTCTCTATTATCAATAACCAGAGGTGGAATGTTTATGACTCTATGGGGACCATTCCTTTACTATGTTAACAAGTCTGATATCACACTTATTCTAGACCCCAATGCTATCTATTTAAGTTATTTAGCTATTTGAATTTGTACCGTTTTTAGCATTTGCTGTTTGATAATGTGCAGGTTTTTGTTTGTGTTAAATGTCAGCTGTTTGTAGGCTTTTTGTTTGTATGCTTGGGGGTTTATTCTTCTTAAAAAAGGAAAATATACTTTATTGAGATATGTTATTTGTGATCTTTTTGCGAAATAAAAATAGTGAAATGAAAATAATTGCAGTTTATAGTAGTTAACAATAGTACCCAACAGCTTTGAATAAAGCAAAAAAGAAAACATTCTTAAAGGCTTCAGGTTTTTTAAAGAATTTTTGAACAAAAATTTCACAGCAGAATTACATCGCATGTTTGGAAGAGGA
>NW_015151535.1:19282-56461 GCF_000732505.1 Cyprinodon variegatus | reverse complement strand
AAAAAATATATATTTTTATTCAATGGTCATGTAATAAAGAAATAACTGAATTATAATCAGGTATGTAAAAGGGGCGTAATGTCCAAAGCACATACTGTATGAGTTTGTTGTCCATGTGTTATACAAGGATAACAGCTGCTTTTTTTCTGCAGTTGGTTTCTTTGGTTTGTCTGTTAAAATGTTTCTCTAATCACATAGAACAATATGAGAGATATGAGAAAAATAATTCAAATGATTATAAGAACACAGGAGATTCTGTTAGAAAACAGTTAAATCTAATAGATCTTGATTTTACCTCCAATATTCATGTTTGTCAGAAACATTTTTAGGCCTTTAGAGACAGTTCTCAGAGCAGCTGGAAAGGCCTCTGATCCGGATCCTGTCGGTCAAAGGCCTCATGAGACCCACATACACACACACTGACCTGCCTCAGTTAGTCCACAGATAGCAGCAGGTTAAACATTAACGTCCTGCAGCTTGTAAAGCTAACACCAGGACAGTGAACCTTTGGAGTTTGATATGATGTGATCACACACAAACACACGCAACACAAACACACACACACACTGACACAGGGGGCTCTCACACACACTTCCACTCAGAATGACACAGCTCTGATCGGAGGGAGGTGATCTCTGAAATTGCTCAGGTGAGTTTTTCTGATTTTTATACAAAAAAATCTGCTTTAAAGCATCAACTTGGAGAGAGATACACATGAAGTATGATTTTCTCGCCTTCTCTTTTTCTCTGCTGTGTGTTGAGGCTGAAAACTGAGCAAACAGCCGGGGTATGTGGCGACTGAGCTGCGTTCAACAGCTGTTTGAGCTTCTTCTGTCAGTGAAAGTGTTTCTCTTGATGTTTCCGGGCCACTTTAACACCAGTTTAATTTCCTTACTGGTATAAGACTGGAAGCTATGCCCTATAATCTAACGTTTCAATCAGGTCAAATCCTTTTTTTTTAAATGTGCAAAATAGCAATCCTATTGCCATGGTTAGAAAATTTAAAGTATTTGCAATTTAAATAAATCTTCTTTTTTTTTTATGCTTAATTTTATGTGATATTTCAAAGCAGGGAAGATTGGAGCATGTGGAGGGGAAAAAAACATCAAACTCAGTTCAAATCTTTAATTTGTGTTAAAATTGAATCTTGTATTATTATTCATTTAGCTGAAACGTTTCCTGCCAAATTTGCTGCTGTGAAAAGAACCATTTTAGATTGAATCCTGATTCTTAAATACTGATTAAATCCACAATGTTTATCAGTCTGCAGAAGCTCCAAAATAAAAATGGAAGAAAATTAATTATGTTAATGTCGACGTTATATCGAATCCAATTTTAACCTTTCAAACATTTTCTTTACTAATTTCACCGGGTGGAGTGTTAGGTGTAACATTATGCTGATCTCTTCACATGCTAATCTTCACTGAGCATGTGCAGTTAATCAACTGGTTTATTCAGAAAGCTCTGACTCAGACCAGAAGTCACCTGAGGATATCTGAAAGAAGACTTTTTTAAATTGGGATTTAAACATAAACTATCACATATTATCAGATTTTTGTAAATTTATATAAATTTTAATGGAGGAATTGATCTCTGCATTTAACCCATCTCCTTGTGGGAGCAGTGGCCACTGTGTGGCATCAGGGGAGCAGAGTGGGGGTTAAGGGTCTTTGCTCAGGGAGCCAAAGTGGCAGTCTGTGGTAGTGGGGCTTGAAATCAGAACTTCTAGATCCCAAGTGCAATGCCTTAACCACTAGGACGCCAATCCCCATAATTGTATTTTTTCACAATAGCGCTAAACTTTGAAAACATATATTAGACACAAATATCATTATCAGTTTTTCGAATTATTTTAAGAGAAACTGCAATGCTATGAAAGCTTAATTTTTAAGACATTAAGAAAGTTAATTATTTTTAGCAGCTTTGCTTCAAAAAAAAAAATATTTTTTCAAAAGTTATGGTTAATCCACTATCTTAGTAAGTAAAATATAAAGATTAATCTGCACCAAAATAGATTGAATGAAAACATTTACTTGAGGCAACTTTAGCTATAAGTTAATTAATTAGAATAATTAAACTAGCAGCCTCTGACAAGTACTGCCTTCTGCTGGTCAGAGTGGAAACTACAACCATCTTGTTACAAAACACAGCTGCATTAGTACTGTAGATGGGGCTGCTCTAAATCCTGCTCATAGAGCACTAAAATTTTACTTGTGGGAACTTGAATGTTTTTACAGCTTTCTTAGACAGCCGTGAGGGATTTAATGAGCTATTCACAGTTTTCCTGTTATGTCTGTGTAGGTAATTCTAGTTCCTAAGACAATCCTACAGGAAGTTTCTCATTAGAAACAGTAGTAATGTAAATAATCAGAGGTGATGGGATTAAGTCTTGATGTTTTATATAATCAGATAATTAAAGCATTTTATTGTTATAGATAAAATTAGATTGTTTTGTTTTTTTAAGGTTTGACTTCCTAATCAGTTTCACTGTTAACAAAGGTTAGTCTCCTGTCCCGATTGAGAATTAAATCAAATTTATAGATAACAAGATTTTAATGAAACATTTCTGGAAGCGTTGCGATCAAAGTCCTCCATGAGGCGGAAAGCTGCAGAAAACAGGTTAAAAATCAGATACAGTTGCTTTGTTCATGAATCAAATTCATGTTTTCTTGATGTTTAAAGCAGAAAAGACAAAATTTTAAACTTTATGAGTTGGATCTTTAATAAATGTTAGTCCTGATTAAGTAAAAAATTTAATTAAGAAAAATATTGTTAACTGCTTTGTATCTATGAGCTACAATAAGATTATAAACTGTAGGGGCTGGGAAAAGAGGAAGGCAGGAGGGCTTCTAGAAATAAAGCAGTATAAAATGTAAATCTGGATATAGCTCAGGCTCTTTTTCTATTTTAATGTAAGCTTTTATAAACATTTTGTTACATGCAATCTCATGCGTTTTTCTGAATTTTCTATGAACATACTCCAAACACTGCTGCAAAATGTCTTAAATATTGTGAACTCTATGCTGCAGTTTTGATATCAGACTGCACAATGTGTTCTCATCTGCACAGAGAGCATAATTTGTTTTCATTTCTTTCCCTTAGTAGACTTTATATTTTAAAGTGTGCTTGACTGCATTAAACGGTAATATGATGTGTCGGAGTAAAATACTCTTGCATTGTTACAGATATATGTCCTGATTAATTATGTCAACTCTAAAAAATAGATATTTGTCAAAAAACTAAACATTCCACGTATGATATACATTAAACCCTGAATTATCCCAGATAACAGACACTCTTCCTGTGTTTCTAATTATGAAGCTCATCATGTAAAAGCAGGAGGACTGAGGCTGTGATTTCACAAATGTGGAGAATAGACTTAGACCCATAACTGAATTACCCTGTCACTGTCTTTAAAAAGGAATGTGTTCAATATAGAAACAGTTATCAAGAGCAGAATCCTCTATCTGCATTTCTACAGAAACCTAGATATGGTTGATATACGCCATTTTATTTATGCAGCTTTAAGTGGCGGATAAGGTGATGTAGGAGGTTATTTATGAATTCTATTGGAGAAGCTGTCAGGATTAGGTTGTGATGTGAGGACCCAAATGCAGAGACAGGGAGGCAGAGGTGGTTTTCTTGATGATTTAATGAAGTGTTTTCAAACAACTGAGGCAGGATTCCAAAAATCCAAAAATAAATCCGACAAGAAAAAAGTTAAACCAACCAGAAAACATGGAGACTTCAGGGGGGAAAACTATCACGAGGAGAAAGACTCAGAGAGATGAAATTGGAGGAAGTTTGATGAGAAATAAGCGCTGAGGAACTGAACAGAGAAAGTATTTATGGGAGACTGAAACAAAAAGAGGACTAATGAGCAGATTGGAAGCAGGTGTGGATAGAGCAGACAGGAAAAGTAGCTAGGAAAGAGGAGAACACCAGAGGGCAGCAGAGGGCAACAAATAAAAACCTGAAAACTGAAGAATAACCAGAGAAGACAAAAAAAAATCAAACCACTAAAACTAGAAAACATAGAGCAAAGTAAAACAGAGGACTCAAAAGAAAACATAACAGAACCAAAACTGTGACAGAAACTAGAATTAAACCTAATTGAAGGAAGGAATAATTATTCAAAGGTCATCCACTAGTGATCTTTTTTTAGTTTAAGTCAGTTTTTTACTTTAAGTTAGTTTTAATAACTAATTAATTACTGATATAAAATAAAACAGAAGAAATGTTAAAATTGAGCAATTTTTTTCTAGATTATTTGCTCTGTTGTTTAGTTTGCCATCCAGGAAGCTGCTCACCGTTGGAAAGAACTGATTTTCTAAATTAAAAAGACTAACTGTGAGAGGACCAATTGGCCAAGCTTGGTTATCGTGAAAGTGTTGGTCTTAGTTTACAACCTAAATTTCTGACATCGGGGAATTATTCCTGTGGGTTAATCTGAAATTATTACCATTATGTTTTTGGTAAGATCTCCATAAACAACAGGCTGGTAACTGAGCTTTGCGCTTTCACTAGCTGAGCTTATTAGGTCTCCTTACAACCCTATCAGCAAGAGCTCCTGTAGACTGAATGTTTAAGGAAAAAATACCTAGTTGTGGACTTCATGAGATCTGAAATGAAAAACAGCTGCAGAAGTTTGGTTTTCAATGGACAGAACATTGAGAAAGTGTAAACAGCTTGGTCATGGAGCTGCAGTTTGTTTACTGTGATTTGATTTTGGGTTTCATGATGCAGTTTTTCTCAGAAAAAATTATAAAATCTGAGTTTTATTGAGTAGGGAGGGAATCTATCCCTTAAAGGGATGTTTGCTGAATAAATTCAGTGAAAGCTCATCCTGATTTCAGCTGCAGCCACTTCCTCCCTGCAGGACGGAGAGATGGACTGTCAGGCTGTCCACAGTCTCTGTTAATGATCAGCCAGCAGACCTTGACCTCCTCGCTGCTCATATCTGCCGCACAGATTAGGAAAACAAGGCGAGGAGCCGCAGATCTGTAAGGACATAATGTCTCAGCAGTGACATGAGTTGATCCAACAGAGGCTGAAACAGAGATGACACCTAAAAAATATCTTCAACCTAAACCAGAGAAATAAACAGGGAATTTGAAAGAAATTAAATTAAGTTTATTCCTAATCAAATCTGGGGGGAAATCTATTAAAAATAAAAAAGCTAAAATAATTTTTGTTGCATAATAGGAAATTGCCTTAAACTAAAGCTAAACTTTAGACCCTTTGAAGTAAATTCACATTTATTCTTTGTTAAAGCAAATCTATCATCATCCCATATTTATAATTTAAAAAAATTGCTATATCCCTTAGATTGAGAGAACCTATCTGGTCCATGGCCCTTTTCAGAAAACCTCCTCTAAGTTAGTTGGACCTCAGTTATTCAAAATGCTTTATTCACATCTGATTTTGATATCTAATAGATCAAAAGAGATTAAAAACTTAAACTACCAGCAGATACCTTTTGGCTTTGGAACAGAATAGCCTTACTTTATTGATCTTTATGAAAATAACCACACGTATTTCACTATGGTTTTTCTGGTATTTTTGTTGTTTTCTGCTAAACATACCAAAAAAGCTTCAGTTTAGTTTAATCAGTCTAAATTCCATTGCAACCTTTTGGGAGATTTTAGCCTTTCTTGGATGTTTTTTCAAAAGTTCAATCCTCTTAGCAGCTCAACAGATGCTGCTGTTTGCCTCTTTAACTGGTTTTGGGTCTTTTCATCTGTGCAGAAGAAACATTCAGTTTAACTAAGTCACAGATATCATGATAACCTTTGTACAGTTTTTGTACCATCTTGAACCCTCTCTGCAAAGTAGTACTCTCTGTAACAGGAAAGTTGGAATTCCTTAAGATGATAAAGATTTCTTAATTGTATTAAACATTGCTTCATAAGTTAGCAGGTGTGCACTGAAGAACCATTTATTCAGAAAACGAAAAAAATGTGTCTCTCCAAAGTTTTTTTTTTATATATATTACATCATTGAACAGATATAGATATATCTTTTCTGGCCAGAAATTTATTTTTTTCCAGGGAGCTGCCTGTAGCTTTCATCTGTAATTTAATGACTTAACCACAAACATGCAGCTTGTAGGGTTTAGTCCAAAGCCTACCGAGGTGAGGTACAAATGATGAAATTAGGGATACACAGTGATCCCAAAACAGGAGCAAAACACAATATCAGATACATCATCACAAACAGTTTGAGCTTCTATAATTACCTACAGCCCATGCAGACTGTTATTCATCTTCAGAACATTAGAAGTAGTTTTGCACCGATACCAGTATCGGGCCGAGCCCCGATCCAACGCTAAAATGGTGGTATCGATATCAGTGAGTACCAACAAATAGGGCAGCGATACCATTTTGAGAGCCAAAAGTTTATTCAACTATTGTCACCCATTCCTGGTAGGCAATACAAAGTTCTACTGGATTCACTTTGTATTAGTCTTTTTCCTGCTTCACAAAGGTAGGCAGCAGCTTGACAAAGCCATGATGGCAATTATTTTACATCCAAGTAGTATGCAGTTCCTTATATACAGACACATCAATTTCAAACAGATGGTATCGTTATGGTATTGGCATGTGCCAATCCTGCACAGCTAGGTATCACGTTTCGGTATTGGGGCCGAAAAAATGAAATTGGCACAACACTAATCATAAGTAAAATATGCTATGTCTATTTTTTACAGTGAGCTCCCCTAATTTCCCTGATTCACAATCTGCTGTTAATCACACCCAATGGAATCCAATCAGAAGGGAAGTGGGGACGGGCTGGCGGGGACACAGAAAGAAGTAGCTCTAAGAGCACTTACCCAAAGGACCGGATACCAGCTGAGACAGGTGGGGACAGAACTATGGAAAAAACATCTTTCTCCATGCTGCTGCTCCTAACCTGGTTTTCTGTTTTTAAGGAGAACGGCCAGCGGCGGTATGGTGGTCCACCACCTGACTGGGATGGGCCACCTCCTGAGAGAGGCAGTGAGATATTTGTGGGGAAACTCCCCAGAGACCTCTTTGAAGATGAACTGGTTCCGTTGTGTGAGAAGGTGAGACATGGAGGACTACAGTTGGGAATATCTCTTTATGATCCTATTTTCTAATGTTCTTGCATTCCCTGACCCTGGCATCAGTTTGGAAAGATCTATGAGGTGAGGATGATGATGGACTTCAACGGGAACAACAGAGGTTACGCCTTTGTCACCTTCAGCAACAAACAGGAAGCCAGGACAGCCATGAAGCAGCTTAACAACTATGAGATCAGGTCAGACGATTCTCTACTTACAACAACAGCTTTTAATACTGTCAGGAATCTGATCTGTCCCAAAAGTAATAACTGATATAATGATGCAACCCTTATTTAACCCTAACACTTACCCTGACCTGAACCAAACATCTAGCATCCCAATAATTACAAATGAGCATGTCAGAAACAAGTTAAACACTGCTATCTATTGACTGAACACATAACCAACTCTACATTTTGATTAAAAGAACCAATACAAATTCAGGTTCATTAGATATCCGGGATAGTTTCATAAGCAATGATGAGCAGTTTAATTAAGAGACTTAATGTCTGAACTACCTTTATCTGTAGCCAGCTGCTTGTTTTACAAATTAATTGGGTTGTTATTTGCAAAGACCAATATATTGCTTTAATCTGACATTGTATAGGATTTTTTTCCTTTATGTCTCCCAGGAATGGGCGCCTCCTCGGTGTCTGTGCGAGTGTCGATAACTGCCGTCTGTTTGTCGGAGGGATTCCTAAAACAAAGAAGCGTGATGAGATCCTGACGGAGATGCGGAAGGTCACCGATGGAGTTGTGGATGTTATCGTGTATCCAAGCGCTGCAGACAAATCCAAGAACAGAGGTTTCGCCTTTGTAGAGTATGAGAGTCACCGAGCAGCCGCCATGGCCCGACGCAAGCTCCTGCCAGGTAGAGCCTGAACTATTAAGATACAGAAAATGCTCTATGTTTAACCTCTAAATTACATTTTTTATCTTAAAAAACCCAGCTGTCTTTCCCTTCATGAGACTAGGAATATGTAAATGGATATCATAGCCATATAGAGAAAAAATCACTAGCAAAGCCAAAAACAAACCTTAATATTATCGATACATCGTTAAAACAGTCAAAGTCTCCACTTGTCCAAGCATCAGCCAGTCAAAGTCAATGTTACGGCTGATGGGTCTTGTGATATGATAGCAGATACCTGAGATACCATGCTTGAATCAGAACCTTTATTGTTTCTGTATGATCTTAGATACACCTGTCTTCAGATGTGTCTATAGTTACAGTCAGTTGGAAAGTCTCTTGATACAGTGATTCATACCTTCTACACAACAGTAAACTATTGCTGTTTTGTTTCCTGGTTTAGGAAATGCATTTTGACCACACCTGGTCAAATGTTAGTTTTTGTCTGAAAAAATTCCAGCAGCTAAATGTTCTTAAGTGATGGCATTACTGAACAATACATTAGTAAATGGAACAATTCTGCACCTGCAGTGATGAGGGTGCTGCTTTTGTCTCTCGGGGAAGAATGAATGAAGAACAGCTTCATAGAAGTTCCAGTCCTCTCCCATGTGGTTTTAAGATTCGCATCCCAGTAGACTAGAAAGAGATCATGAAGAGAATTATTTATCTGCTAGTGGGGCTTGGGGTATATTCCATGCTCTTCCACATCAAGAAGATTTAACTTAGCTGGTGCATTTGATGAGCAGGAGATCCAGAGCATGTTAAAAGCAATGAGTTCCTGCACTGATGGCTTCATGGGTGAACCCTCCTTCAGCCATCAACCAACTATACACAATGCAGGAAATGTTCAACCTACTGAAGAAGCTTGAAATAGAATGAAGCACCATGAAAAACCTTCAAAACAGTTAATTGTTTCACACAGTAGGCAGGGAGTAGCAACCCTGCATTCACTATATGTTGCTGAAGGTGTAATTGGCAAAAATGTAGATATTTTGACGCTTGCTTATGCGTCCTCTTTTCTTATATCGCCGTGAGCAGCAACTCATATGGTCCATATTGACATCCAGTATTGATCACACTAACATCCAGTATTGTGCAGACGTAGGTTTCAAATCTCAACCTCTTTTCCCCAAGCAGCTCTTTAGGGTCTCATTAGTTCCTGCAACTTTTTAACATCTTCTGTTTGCAGATCATACTCTTTGGTCCAGCGGTAAATGTTATCTATTTCAGAAACCTGAACAACAATTGTGATCAAACACTTGTGCAGAAAGATTAAAGGCATGTGTCCTTTGTCTCAGGTCGGATTCAGCTTTGGGGTCATCCTATTGCAGTAGACTGGGCAGAGCCTGAGGTAGAGGTTGATGAGGATACCATGGCAA
This sequence comes from Cyprinodon variegatus, assembly GCF_000732505.1. Classification (NCBI taxonomy): domain Eukaryota; kingdom Metazoa; phylum Chordata; class Actinopteri; order Cyprinodontiformes; family Cyprinodontidae; genus Cyprinodon; species Cyprinodon variegatus. Next base: position 47,088 of record NW_015151535.1, on the reverse strand, counting down.
CTGTTAAGATTCTGTATGTGCGGAACCTAATGCTGCAAACTACAGAGGAAACCATAGAGAAGGAGTTTAACAGCCTGAAACCAGGTAAGACAAGGATTGATGGAAACTCTCATCTCACATTGTCCTTAAATGCAGCAACAGCAGAGAAAATCACCCTAAATTTTCTAACATAGCCCCAGAAAAGTCAGTAAAAACCTTACATAGAAAGACAATGTGTCTTGAATACAAAATTAGGAATATGGGTGGGCAATATAGACTTAAGATCTCATCACAATATGCTGTGTAGGTATCATGACAACAACAAAACTGATCACAAAAACTTAATTATTACTTATTTGCTGTATTTTATAGGTAGTTGTATGACACATGCACAGAAATTATATCTCGACGATCACAAATACTGCCCTTGTAAAATATAGCCATTAAAAATCTGCTTCTTCGGGCAACTATTTATATAAAGAAGCATGATTTTAAACAATAATCTGCACAAAGATACATCATTTCCTGTTTTTCTTTTAATTTATCAGTGATCCGTTTAATAAAACAATGAAAAAATCACATTTGGCATTTTTATGAGTTTTAATGTATCATTCATCCTAATGTACTTTTAGATGATCAATTCAACTTCTTTTCATGACGGCAAGTTTATCAGGATAATGACAAACAATAATATAAACAATAATATAATTATGTTCATCTGTAATCAGAAAATGAAACATTTCATTCATGTACAGTATTTGAATTTTTCAAATTCCAACTATATGATAGAAAACTGCAAACAATCCTGATCACAAACCTGTTTTAGAAACTGAATTATCAGGAGCTAAAGCTTTATTCAAAGAGAATTAAATTAAACTATAAGTTAGCCATACTTAACTAATATTCAGGAAAAACACTGAAAACTCTCCAAAACACAATGTAACTTCCATTAAAGTCATACATAGTGTTCAGATCAGCGAAAAAGAAAGAAGTAAATGTGTTATCCTGTTCAAAAATTCCTATAGACAATTATCAAAAGAGTAAAACTATGTCTTTGATGTATTTGTGTGTCATTCTGTTATAAATGATTTGAATATCTGAAGCTTTAGTAAGCTATAAATTATCAAAGTAGATGCCAGTAAAGGTCATGTATGATGTTGCAGGTGCAGTGGAGCGAGTGAAGAAGATCAGAGACTATGCCTTTGTACATTTCAGTCAGAGAGAAGACGCCATTAACGCGATGAACGCTCTCAATGGAAAGGTCAGCTCTGAGTCTCTGTCTACCATTCCTCTGTGGTTTCAAACAGAAATAAGATATGATTTCATCCTTAAAATAAAATAGCAGTAACTTAACCAACGTTAAGTGTGACCTTCCACTCAGTTATGTACATAAAAAAAAATCATATGGAAATGGTTCCACTCCAGTCTGTTGAGGAAAACCAATGCAAACCTTTTTTTTTTTTTTTTCTGAGCTTAACTCGCAAACGACTTGTCTAAATAAACTTCTCTGTTGGTAGAAATTTTTGGGGCTAACATTGTTTTCTTTCAGAGTCAACATGGCGGTAAACTCCTCCATTCTCTCCTTGCCTGCAGGTGGTGGACGGCTCTCCTATCGAGGTGACTTTGGCCAAGCCAGTGGATAAGGACAGCTATGTTCGGTACACCAGAGGAACCGGAGGAAGAGGAGGCTCGGTTTTGCAGACTGACTACACAGCTTATACTTTGGGACAGGTAAGACTGGGGGATTCAGAAAACATCACAAATATAAGTTGATTTCAGGAATTTGGGTTTTCATTTCTCTAATATTAAAAATTTTATGGTTAAGTGCTAAAGGTTTAAAACATTTCAGATGATGCTCATGCAAACATAACATTTCTGCCAATACTGGGTCCTTACCTTAAAGGTATAGTGGAGGATGTTCTTTTTATGGGTGGATCATCAAAATAAGTTGTCCTACTAATTGTCAATCATTCTGGCACGTAACATGGCCGTTTACATATGGCCGTCCTACGTGCTCGTCCCCATTTTCACTTACTGGTGGTGAGTCTTACATAGTGGAAAAATTACAAATCTTCTTTTGGAAAGTAAGCTTGTATGAGCAATGCAAACAGCAACTTTTAAACAGAGTGTGCACGAGGGGAAATGGGCTTGATCATGCTGTTGCACAAGTTTAATAGGCGTATTCTCTCGGGAGCGGGTACAAGGTTGTGCATGTGCATTTTTTTTAGAGAGGAGAGGGTTGGTCTTTCTTGAAAATCCTCCACGATACCTTTAATTGAATATAAATAAAGATACAGTACATTTATATGAGTTAAGCCATGATCAGAGGTGATTTAAAGCTTTTAAGGGCCTTGATCTGAATTTAAAATTGATAATGCCAAAATTAGTTCAAAGTGTCAGGACATCACCAAGTCAAATCACACCAGTTTTTTCCTCTCTGGTCAAACGACTACAGACATGTGCAAACCTTTGTTGAAGTGTGTCATAATGTTTACCAGCGTTGTCCACGTGGCTTAATCTGATATGCTGTCCAAACTAAGCCAATGACAAAAAAAGTCAGCATAGTTTGTGTATTATCCTCAGATCAGATCGTTGAATCACTAAATAGAAACTCTGGTACAAATTTAGGTTAAAATACAAGAATCTTAAAAATATTGATTACCACAGAAAGAAAAAATAACAATTTTGCAATAAAATAGAAACATTTTAATCAACACCTTTTTAGTGATGTTGAAAAAGTTGAAAAAGGAGTAACATGACTCAGAAAGTTATTTTTTCATTAGTCCAAAAGTTTAGGAAATGATTCATTAAAGTGTTTTTAGCGGGAACATTTTTGACATAAAAGTCATAAAATTGACTTTGTTGAACTTAAACCAAAGATAAACAGGAGATAAAGAACTGATAATGGGTTGAACTCTGAGTTTACTGAGGCGCTGTGGTTTGCTGCTTAGCTGCACCATCAACAGAGGTTAATTATAGGATGTCAAATAGCTCCATCCAGGGGCCGGTTATTATCAGTGCCCCAGAGGAAGGTATAAGAGTTTAGACCGGGGGTATCTCCAACCCAAAGGGCTAATCTTAAGCTTTACGTATTTGATACTGATGATGATTGAAGTTCCTGGCTTAGTTAAAGGCAGAACTTGCTAATTTCATCTTTTGAATCAGGGGTATTGGAGCAGGAACTGAGACAGTCTGAACTTTGACCCCTAAAAAAATATAGAAAAATTTAATTTTCCTAATAAAAATAAATTATTACCTGTGATTCAGATGCAGAGATTGCTTCCGTTAAAGTTGATTTTTGTTACAACCCAGAGCCTTTTTTTTTAGCACTTTTAAAAATTATAAGGTAATGAGAGTCAATGTCTGACTTTTTTCATTCATGTTACTTATATAGGGCCATTTCACAACACATTTCATCTCAAGGCACTTTACAGTTCACCAGATCATACAGTCAAATTGATTCAAAGTTTTCTATCTACTAAAAACCAGTTGATTGCATCGACTCGTTGACTCGGATGAAATCTCTCACACTAAGCATGCTTGTAGCAACAGTGGAGAGAAAAAACTCCCTTTTAACAGGAAGAAACCTCCAGCAGAACCAGGCTGAGTGTGAGCGGCCATCTGCTGAGGCCGACTGGGGTTCAAGGAGACAGAAGCAGAGATACAAAAAGCAGCTGTAAAAGGCGGCCCCGTCCAGGGAACACACAGCCAGGCAGACGAGCTCCGAGCCAGCTCCCTCTTTAATTTTTTGAGATATTACTACACTGAGGCTACATATTTTAAAACACTTTTAGATAGACAAAACTTCATTCAATTTATAAAAAAACAAAACAAATGTATTTTAATGCCTTCTTGCCAACTTAGATCAAGACTAACATGACATGTACAGTATGTCAGCGGATCAAACCTTGAGAGAATTGTCTTGCACTGATCAGTTTCTTTAAAAAAATTTTAACATGTAATACGCTTTTATCCATTAAATGAAATCAAATTCTCAAATTCATTAAGAAATCAAGTTCTTAATGAAATTGTGTAAGCTGTAAGATTTATTGAGACATAATATGTTTTTTGACTTCTTAACAGTTGTGATAACATGCATAAAAGTGACCATTTTTCCACATACTTGTTTGTATTTGGCAGAGAAATATGCTTGGAAAGCATTCTTTGCAGAAAGCATTGCTAATAGGACATATAGCTGGAGTACAATTGACTGGCAAATTGAGCTATTTCATAGCTTGGGATTCAGATAACATGCTGAGTTATAATTAAGAATGTTAACATGAAGCTATAAAAGGCAGTTGAGAGAAGTCAGAAACTTTTACATTAATACAAAAGGCAACCTTTCTTCTTGTTCTTCCCCTCCTTCTTCTCCTAACGCAGGTGTATGACCCTACAGCGGCGTATCTTGGGGCTCCTGTGTTTTATGCCCCCCAAACCTACGCTGCCATTCCTGGTCAATTCCGCTTCCCAGCAGCCAAAGCTCATGTAGGAGGTAGAGGACTGATTAGAACGCCTTCGGTCAGAGGTAAGAACAGTTTGTCTTAGGACAATCTGGATTATATGATGGAAGCAGATCTGCTGTCAGAGTTGAATTTGACTGCAGAGGCTGTTTAATCTGATGGTGAAGCTCCTCCCCTCAGCACAGACTGACCAGTCACTCCTTAGCTGCTGTCCTAGAAAATCAGGATCGCACACTGGCATAAAGTTGGCTTTGAGCTGTACATCTGTCAGATGTGACACTGAGCGGTGGATCTTCCTAAATCATCTGGACATAATGAACGTGGTTTAAAAATCAGAATACTTTATGGTAGGAATCATGTGAGATATTTTAAATCAGCTGAAGTTTGGTCATAAATTCACCTGAAAAATGAGAAATCACTCAGGTGTTGTTGTTGTTGTCAGTGATTTGATAATTGTGTGAAAGTGTGATTCTTCGTCCTTGCTGATTTCCAGTGATTTGATTGATTTACTGCCTCTCCGATCTCCTGTAGAAATTTACATGACTGTACCTGTAGGGGCCGCTGGGGTGCGAGGGCTGGGTGGGCGGGGCTACCTGGCCTATGCAGCTGGGGCTGGAGCCATGGGACGAGGGGGTGGAAGCAGTGCCTCCTATGGTATGAAGGGGGACAAACAGGCTGAAGAAAAGCTATATGACCTGCTGCCAGGGATGGAGCTGACACCGATGAATCCTGCTGCCATGAGCCTAAAGGCCACCGGCATCAAGCCACCGACGCAGGTGATGGGAAACACACAAGCAACATGACATATTTTTAGTTTTTTAAATTCCCATAGTGAACGCTTCCACCTCTTTGTACTCCTGTCAGGTTTTGGAGGAGCTGTGTCAGAAGAATAACTGGGGTCAGCCGGTCTATCAACTCCATTCGGCCATCAGTCCAGACCAACGACAGCTCTTCCTCTACAAGATCACCATCCCAGCTCTCGCCAATCAGTACCCCAACGTGTGAGTACATGGAGCTTATTCTTCCTTATATTGCAGCAGACTGGTGCTCCAGTTACTAAAGCTACAAGGTAGAAATTGATAACTGAGGGAAGAACCTCAATGTTTCTCTCATTGGTTGACTGAAGCTTACTATTGCCTCTGACAATGAGAGCAAGACACTGAAGGTGTAAGGAGACCCTTACCTCTTGGACTCCTATAATGGCAACCTCAGTTACCTTCAGTGGTTAAAGAAGGAAATAGCATAGGCTGAATTTCTCCGGCCTTGGAGAACATCTTTCAGCTGGACTGTAGGAAGTTCTGGGAGACTGTTAAACAAATCAAAAAGGAGAAGTAGGCTCCATTAAACACACTTGTGTGGTTTGGAAGAGAACAACCGATCCAGATCGATCGAATAAGAGTTATTTTAAATTATTCCTCAGGCCAATATACAGCGCTTGACAGTATCAATGCTACGAGCGGGTCTCTCCTCTTTAAATACACATTATGTAAGTTGGGAGATGACGCACCATTGTTGGCCAGGTCATAATTATCTCCTTTTTGAACGTAAGGTCTGAGGACTCAGTAGGAGACGATTTCTTCAAAATGACCGAAATCATTGTAGGAGAAATCCATTCCAGTAGTGGGGACATTACTTTTTAAGACTGAAAGCAGAACCAGAATTGTCATTAAACAGCAGAGAAATAGTAGCCTGACGTAGTCCTACTCAATTCTAGTCAGAATATGAGTCTGATACTGCTCCATAGAGCTGTGATTATGGGGCGTGTTTCGAACGAACTAGGAAAAAAAATGCCTCTGCACTCAATTGGATAGACCTGCAACCAATAAGAGCAACGGAGTCCGTGACGTATGTTAAGCGGCGCATAGTTGTTAACAAAAATCAAAGCGTGCAGTTGCACGCCTAGAATAAGAAGATGAGCCTTGATCGCGTTTCTCTTTTCCTCTTTTAAAATTAATTTGCTGTCGATATCTTCTAGAACAGACCTAATAGCAGAATCTACACACCTCAACTCTCCAGGGGCAGCCATTGTTACGTGGTTGATTACGTTACTGTTGATCATCTGTCCATCATCGTATAAAGCCCGCCCTGAGAATTTGGTTGGCCCGCCAGCTATTGTGCGAGCATACTCGCGCTACTGTTGAGCAATGCCAGACCGAACTTCCCGACCTCAAACGTTGTGGGCGGGACTAAGTTCGGAATGGCACCCAGGCTAGAGAAATAGGGTTGCAGACTAATTTATATTAATAAACTTTTTCAAGTTTACCGCATTCTATCCTTTTTGAAATGATGATCCAAGACAAACATTGTGACTCTTACCTATCTCAGATTTCTCAACTAGTGAGAGGATCATGGAAATTTGTATCACCACTCTACAGTATGTGTTTTGTGGACCTGGAGAATTAAAGGCTCCATTATGGTTACGTTTCAGGGTATCACATAGGAATCTGCTGAGGGGACATGAGCAAGAACAGGTGCTGATGGTGTTTGTATTTGAAGCTGACACTTGTACCATATTCTACAGAGAAGAACAACACCAAAAAAGTTATTTTATAACAACTTAATTCTGTTTATTGCAAAGTTCCATACAGTACTCATAGGAGGAAATGAAGAGGAAACCTCTTTTTGAACTCTTGACTTAAAGACTCTAAATAAAACAAAAAATTAAGTTTTAAATATAATTTAAACTAAGTATGTAATTGCATTATGTTACTCTCACTGTTTGTTTTTTGACAGTTTTGTTGTCTGTCTTTTGTTCTTCTTTGTGTATGAAAGGTTTGCATGTTGGTTGCAGTTTTTTTTTTTTTTTTTTTTTTTGCAGGATTATGAAATTATTTCGGTAATTTTAGGGAATTACCTTTAAAGAGCAAATCACAACCGAAAGAAAAAGGCAGATACATTTACAGAGTCAACTTCTATGCATGCAATACTATTATTATAAGCCAGCAATGTCTTGATTCTTGTCTTGGGTTGGTTTTTGCCACAAGCAAAGAACAAGAAAAAAAAACTGGTGAATTGTAGTTTAAAAATTTAATTGTTTAAAAGCGAATAGAGCTGCCACTGACTTTGGAGTTCTGATGCATAGTTTTAGCTTCTGTGTCATAAACCAATGAGTCATATTCAAAAATTATTTCAAATAGTAATAAAAAATGAGATAAAATTTAAGGTTACAGAATTACAGAGAAATCAAGAACCAAACAAGTGTCATCATATTATTTTCAGTATGACTATAACCTGGACACATAATTAAATATGAAAAAGATTAAAATTAGCATGTTCATTGAAATAGAAATACATACATATTATTTGAAATTAGTATTTTTGAATAGCATGCAAAACCTTGTCATAGGACCTTAAGTGTAAATAGTATAGCAGTGAAATTAAAATACCAATACTTTATTTGGATTGTAGTTCATGGTATCATGAACTGGCCCTTTTACTTATAAATCTTGTAATTTTACTGTTATCTTTTTGTAGACATCCCTTCACTCCTGCCAAACTGTGTGTGTCAGTGGAAGAAGCCAAGGTCCATGCAGCCGAACATACCCTGCAGACACTCGGCCTGCAGACAGAGGGCGCTGCTGATGCCAGCTGTGCTACTGCAGCTGCTGTGGCCTCAGTAGCCTTCCCAGGTATGTGAAGGTCCGTACCCAAGTCCAACTAACTTTTCACTCACTAAAGCACCAACAGAATCTATGTGAAGATCAGAATGAACCAGAACTGGTTCACATTTGTGATTTATGAAAGTTTTGTTTTAGTTTTTCTAAATCAGAAGGATTTTTCTATTAGATGGCTTTTCTTTTGTTTCTTTCTCTAGGCTACGCACTGGCGAGCCCTGCATCCTCAGGAGTCGCCTCCCAGCTAAAGCAGGCTGTCTCTCTTGGACAAGATCTAACTGCCTACACAACGTACGAGGGCTACCCTGCATTTGCCTTGGCAGCTCGCCACACTGATGGATATGGTGTTTTCTAAAGCAGCCTTTTCGAGGGAAGTTAAACTGCATTTATACCACAATGCTTTCCTTACTACAAAATTTGATTCAGTTTAGAAAAAGCAAACTCTGTGACCTGGCAGGTGGTCAGATTTTTTTTTGGCTCTTAGTTAATAGCAGGTTTCAAGTAAACTGGTGCAAACGTAGTATTTAGCTGTTGTGTTTAGGTTATACAGGGAGAACAAACTCTGTTGAGTTTAGTTTAAAACCACTTCAGTCTCATCCCAGATAGCTGCTGCTGAAAACCAGTGGGACTCGTCAGGGGCCCAGAAACAAACTCTTAATCTTTGACATTTTATCTTTCACCTTCTCTCCTTTTTTTTTTTGCTCCTATTCAATTAGAATTATTAATTGTCAACACTTTGGTCCAAGTTTCTAAAAACTGCCTCTGATTGGCTGATTCCCTTATTCTGGTTAGATGTTTACAGTATGACTTATCTCTAACCAAGATATGTACTTTTAACGTGTCCTATACTGATGATTTCAATCACAATTGGGATGTTAGCTATTCTTCAAACCTTTTAATCATATATTTTGTTTTTTGATAGAATGAAGAAAATAAAGACATTAGGCGGATGAAACTGTAAACTTTAAAGGATGCCAAAGTCCTCTTAATAACATATGTAAGGAAAATGTCTTCTTATTTTTATTTTCCATCTCTGTAAAATTGAGAGCAGTCTTTATTTTAGATTGAAGCCATTTGAGTAATGAAGTACCACAAAAAAATATTTGGCAGGGCTTAAGGGTTGTAAAAAACTGTATACAAAGTTTCCTGTTTTATACAAGTTCATATGAGCTTTTTAAAAGCATAGTTTTCATTTGTATTATCTGTGGTTCAGTAGGATTGTTTCTCTAGGGCGTAAAAACGCTCAGAAACTTTGTACGAATGACGTTTGCTGTCTTATTGCTGATACTTTTCTGTTTGTTATCAGTGTTCTTATGTTCTCACTGAATGTTTTTTTTATTTTCTTTTGTAAGTCTGTTGCATTAGTTAAAACGCACCTCCTTTCTATCCTACAATCCAAGGTGTTATCTTTATTTGAGATTTGCAACCTGGTTCAATAACTAGAGTGAGGTTATAGGTAGAATGGTAAGGTGTCAGGCTTAAATAATGCTCCAGGGAATCCTGATTGGTATTTGGACAAAAGCAGCTGCTGACAGCAGCAATAACATTTGGTTTAACTTTTGCTTTTTTTTTTGACTGAAGGTTTGTGGATATTTTAGAACAGATGACACATGTTGGCATCCGAGCTGTGAACATGCCGAAGCAGAGACAGTATTAAAGTGTGTGAAGCACTTAGAACTTATTTTTGTACCTGGAATCAGATAAAATATCCAACATATTTGTACAGAGGTATTTTAACTTGTCTTTGCTGCCATAATTGACTTGGCAAGAAAAACGTGATGCTGAATCAGAACCAATCCGTAAAAAAAGAAAAAAATTGTGGGCATTCTTGGAAACTTTTGTGATTCATTATCTGTTATTGTGTGTAATCTGAAATGATGAAGTAAAAAATTAACAAACAATTTAATTGTATGGGTTTCATCTTTTACTGTTTAATTGCAGAGTTTTATATCTCTTCAAGCTAAGGAAGATTTGGTATTGTGTTTTCTCCAAGGTGGATATAGATGATTGATTTAATTTCAGAGCAATTTATTTTTTGCACCTAGTCTTAAGGCACTTTACAGAGACAATTGTTTTTAGATCATACAGACAGACTGCAAAAAAAAAAAAACAACACACACACACAAAAAAAAACATAAATTGCAGTTTCTGCATCATTTCATAGGTGTAGAATTTGACAGGAAGACTTTACTTGATTTACAAATTGTTTATTATTTAAAAATATGTTCACTTGAATTGTTATGACTTGTGCTTGATATTATGACCAAATTAGAGAATCTGCAATCATGATAAAAAAAGAGGCAAATTGCACATACCCTGCATTTCCACTATACATACATATACATAAACCAGCTGCAAATACAAAATGTTGCACAAACACATAAACACAAAAATGATGCTAATCTACAAATCGGGTCGGATCTCATCCAAACTCCAAAGTCTTGTCACATTGTTGAATTTAGCCCATGCTATTAAATAGACTGACAATGAGCACCCATCCTCTGCTTCCACTAGGATAGGTGTTAAAACCTGGTAGAGATCATCAAAATACTCCTTCCTCCATGCCACTAAGTTCTCACTCAAGGTCAACAGTCATCTGTTTTGACTGTTTTTGCCTCAGGAGACCCACAGGCCAACCAGATGTCTACCACAGACCTTTTGACCATAGCTAAAGGCAGCTGTATCAACAACAAAGATAGAGAGCACAGGCCACTTTGCCTCTAAGTCCCCAGCCTTTCACAGAAGAGACATTCCAAAACATTTGGCCAAGGGTCAGAAGATGGGACAGCTGATAACTGACCTCCATAAGAGGGAGTCTTAATGGCAAGAGTCCTTATCATGTTTGAACATAGTGATCGATATGGACAATACAATAATACCATAGAAGTCCTTAAAGAGACAACACTAGGGTTCTGGGCAAGGGGTCCATTCCTCCTTAGTGATGCCCCTCCAGCTTTTACTGTTCTTTCCTAAATCAGAATTGAAGTACCTCAGTAGAATTATGGATTCCCCAAGAGGGGTCTGCATTGCACCACTGCCAGGAATGCAAAGAAAGCTTAATACTCTGTGCCACCAATCAGCCCTTAAGCAAAGAAAAAGGTCAGAGCCATCTTCCCTACCTGAAGGTGCAGAAGATCTTTAGGTTACTTTCATAACCCCAGTTCTCTGAGTACCATGAGTGAGTGTCTTACATTGGGAACGCCTTCAGCGTGACTTCATCAGAACCTCTTCTACATTATGCCAGCCTGGATTTGCTGGAAACTAAGCCTGCTATTGTCAGAGAGGGCAGGGTCCCTCCCCCTATATATAGGAATGGACTGCACTGACAGTTATTCAAAACAATAACCTCTTCCTGGCAACGTTACAGCGAGGAGGGTGATTTGGTGAGACACCAAACACGTTACTCAGGGAACAGGGGTTACTTTGCACTGAATGCACCAGTGATGAAGCTGCGACATCAAGTTTGTAGCTGGAAAACAAGCTCCAGGAGAGTAATATCAAAGAAGTGTGGTCTGGGATGAAGAAGATCAAAAGCTCCAAGCAGAATCAGGATCATAAAAATAGAAGTATGGACAGAGCCGATAAACTGAAAACATTTTTAACAGGTTTAATTGAGGAATAAGCTCAGCATCCTTCGATTCAGTGTATTCTCATTATGAGTTCGTACGAAATCGTACGAAAAGTTATGCACCGTAATTTCGTACGTTCTGGACGTTTTTTTCGTCGTATTTCGTCGTATTTTTACGTCTTGCCTCGAGACAAGATATCCTTGCGCATGCGCATCTTACACACCATTCAATAACATAGAATTTAACATACAATTAACCCTAATCCTGACCCTAACCCTAACCCTACAGTAAGATACAAAACAGCAAGCAACCTAGTGAGAGACATCAAGAAGTAATTATTGCACTGTTTTTCCCAGTTTTACATCCGTCCGCGGATCTGCTTTTTTCGTCTGTCTGGCTGCGCATGCGCACTGATCTGTTTTTTCGAGGAAAAACGTCCAAAACGTCCAAAATACTGTGAATAACTTTTCGTAGGATTTCATACGAACTGACAATGACAATATGTTGTTCGATTATGGTCAAAGTATAATGGACATTCCACCCTCTTTTGACCCAAAGCTCCTCTGTCACACGTCAAATGCTTCATCTTGAAACTTTGCCTTGGACCCTATGGCTTCTATGTGTTTGTTCTTAGGTAATTCTGAAGATGATTCTGCTCTCTCACCCTTCCACCTGTCTGTCCCCAGAAATCAAGTGAAGATGCAACTGAAGAGACTGAATAAAGCATCAGGGCTAATGTCAGCCTCAGAGTCCTGAGAGCCTGTGCACAGCAGCTCTGTGGAATTATACAGCATCTCTTCAATCTTAGCCTTACCCCAGTTCCAGAGTTGTGGAGGACCTTTCTGCCTGGTTCTGGAACTAAAAGAACTCAAACCAACTGCCCTCAATGACTAGGGTGCTGTTACCCTGACATCCCACATAATGGACGTCCTGGAGAGAATTCTGTTGGTCCACCTGAGCAAGCAAACAAGTAACAATGAGCACTCTGTGTAGTTTGGTTATCACAGAGGAGTTGGAGTTTAAGATGCCAACATACACCTTTTTGAACATAACCGTTGTTGTTGCCATGATTTTGGAGCTGATGGTTGGCTTGATTGCTTATTTCATTCAACTGTCTTGCTCTGTCCTGTTTCTCATCAATACTCATCTGATCTACCTGCTCCTGCTTCTATTTAAACTCCTTGGTCCAGGCCATCAGTGCCAAATTATTCTTGAGCCTTTGGTGTAGAGGGTTTTCGAGTGTTAATTATAGTGTTCCATTTGCCTGATCCTTACCTGTTTCTGTATTCGGACCTTTGAGCTTGCCTGCCCATTTTTTTATCTGTTTGCCTGACCTATCTTCGGACTCCTGATGGATTCTACTGAGGACTGAAGGATCTGCCTCTTGACTTTGCCCTGGAGGTTATTGTCTTCCTTTGTTTGTTTGGATCTGATCTCCAGGATTTTGGTTTTGTTCTAGGAACTACTCCTGAATCTCTGTAGATGATTTTATATAAAATTATTTTTCAAAAAATGAAAGAACAACATTGTGAACAGCGGCATAAACCCAGTTCATAAGTCTGTTATACCACAACAGAAAGGCTTCTGCATATATGGGTTAAGACAAACCGTTACAGAGCATTCCTGTCTACAGCTGTCAACATCTACAACAACTTGTTAAAAGGGCCAGATGAGTCATTATGACATTTCATTTTAATTTGATAATTAATTTTTTTTTATTTAACTGAATTAAAATCATAAGCTTCCAGAACATCATTTGTGGTAACAGTGTTAAATTGCTGCAACAGTAACTTTTCAATGATCATTGCTGTCTTGCTTTCTACACACCGTGTATACAAATGGAGACATATTTTTTAACCTTTTTGAATCAGTAAAAACATTTAAAAGCTGGAAGAATATGAGACAAGCAAACATTACATTTGCTCCAGTCAGTAGATTGTGAGAGTGGTAAGGGAAAAAAACATGCTTTGTGAGCCCTAGTTAATCTTCTTATGTAAGCGCTCATTTAATTCAGTTTGCAGTCTGTAATCCTCCATCCGCTGTGTGTTAATCTAGAGGAGAAAATGTGGGAGGCAAAAATTTGTTAGACATCTGCAAATATTCAAAATGTTGAAAAGAAATGTGACACACTGCATTTAATTATCCAAACATGAAGTGGTTTGGCAGCACAATGAGTATCAGACATTTACTGTACATGTTGGTTTTTAGTTTGCTGCCAGAGGTACAGTTATCCTTTCAACTTTAACAAAATAGTGATTTCTTTAAAAATCTTACCTAAATTAAAGAGGGTACATTATACATTCACTAAAAACAGGGGAATTTGAAAATCTAAATGTCCTGATGTAGTCTGCTGTTTTCACAACTTTAAAGCTTTTTGAAACAATAAATAAACCAAACAAAATAAAAGGATAAACTGGATAAAAAAAGATGTCACCACATCACATTTAGATAAATAATGTAATCTTAACAACCTAACCCTGATTCTCTGAGAGTGAGAAGCCCCTTTTTAGTTCCAGGAATTAACAAATGTTTTTTTTATTTTGTTAATAATATATTTCATAAAGAAAATCAGTTCTCAAATGGAATGCATTTCCCGAATAATCAATTTTCATCCACTAATAGTTGGGAAATCTTCTTATAACCATGTCTTGGTGATGGCTTTTCTAGACTGCGCCAAGGATTTGCAACAAATATGCTTCCTGCTTTTGCAGCCTTGCTGAAATTTTCCCAAGACACAACACAGAGGTTAGATCAGCCTATTCAGTAGAACGCTAAAATCATATAAAGATTTTCCTACATTTTCTCCAACTTCCCAATGTTCAGCACAGTTACTTTGTATGTATTTTTGTTCTAAAATATCCTATTTAAGACCCCAGGTGAATACTCTCCAAAGGTTTAAACTGGAAGCATTCTTCTCCTCCCTTCATTGTATAAAATGCTACCTTTATCCTTTAATTATTTCAATTCTGTAAATGTTGCTTTTTTTTCGGGATTGGGGGGGTGTTCTATATAGTTTCAGTTTAAGAAAAATCAAAAAGTCATTAATGTATGAAAGTAGTAAAGTGGAAATTGTTGTTCTTGCCTGGATTTTTCCTCGGATCTGACGGGATAACAACTTTGTCTCTCTCATTGTGCTCATGATGTCATCAAGAACAGAGAGAGAGGGAGGGGGAGAGAGAGAGAGCTTTCAGAATGGTCAACTCTTTCCTCTCTCCTAGTTTTCCTCTCATTTCTCAGAGGATCAGAAGCATGATGGAGCCTCCGCGGAGCCTGAACAGTCCAGATTTGGAGATTAATAGTCTGCAATTGGACAACCACCGAGGTTAGTGCCTGCTAATGCTATTCATGTAAGCCTGATGTGGTGATTTGGAGTGCCCCTGTCAGAAAATATAAACCTTAGGCAAGAAAAATGTGTTTATAAAGTTTATAAAAGCATAATAAATGGTTGTATATTTTTTTATTAAGTTTAAAATTATTTTTCAGTCTTTAATGTCAGCTTTTATCCTTTTCTCAACTGACAATCAGTTTTCTACTGCTTTGCAGTGGGATTAAAAACAAACCACAGCTACATATTTGTCTGTTATCTTCTCATTAATAACACTAATAAAGATGCAGCTATAGTAAAGGGCTACAACCACCTCAAACAATTCAACTCATGCAACAGCATACCCATCAATTTGGTCCTGCTGCAAAGGCTCAAAGGCTGCAAATAGCTGAAAAATCCCCTAAGGTCACTGTTAACGGGCAATGAGAACTTTAATACTATTGTCGGGACACATAAGCAAGTAAAGGAGTATGCATGTAAGCCATATAGCCCCCTGCATGTTCCAGTACCGAATCTAACAATCTTCAGGGAGTATAGACCTGTTGCCCTGATATCCCACACCACAAAGGTTCTAGAGAAACTCTTGTTGGTCCATCTGAGTAAGCAAACAAGAAGTCATCAGGACCCCCCTGTAGTTTGCTTATCGCTGTGGAGTTGGAGTTGAAGATGCCATCACGCCTGCTTTAACAAACCCACTCATTTATACAAGGCAGAGATATTCTTTGACAGGGGCAGATTTTATAACTTTGGGGCCCTAGGCAAAGAGAGGCAGGGGGCCCTCTGAATTAAAAAGACAATGCATAAAACAGACCCATTATACAATACAGAAATTTGAATAGAATAGACATACATTATTTGTTCTAGGTTTTGTCCCTCTCCCCTTGTCCCATTTCTTGTTATTTTCCCCTCTATGTTTTGTACTCAGCAGACCTTTAATGCTGTGTCAAAGCTGATTGATCCTTCATGTCTTTCCAAAAGGCGTCAGCAAAAGTAAATAACCCGGTCCTTCTTTCCACTGTAGACAAGCCATGATCTGTTCTCCATTTTTCATTTGTATGAAATAACAGCTGCATTAATCATGACAGCAGATGAGGTAGAGGAGAGCAGGAGGCGGGGTTACAGATCTACTGGCTCTAGGGAACAGAGTTTGGTGCTTTTATATGTTGTCGCCAAACTCTCCACTAGCAGAAAAGTCACTAGATTTAGCACTAGGCGCTTTTTAGAAATGAAAGTACTGGAGGGGTGTGAAAAGTTGCTAAACATAGCGACAAAAAGCGCTAAGCTGGACCCACTATTCTTCGCACCACTGTTTTCAAATGTTTTGCTGCTGTCTGTTTGGACCTTTCTGAAAATGTGCACCAAATGGACTGATCTAATGTGGTAGACACTGAGCGGAGGTTGGGGATCCTGAGACACGCTTAATATTATAAGCGTTCTGATGGCATTTTAGCAAAAGGATTTTAATCAAAAATATAATTAATGTGTACAAATAATGAAAAGTTGTATTGACTATACATGTACATATAGTTTTATGGGGCCCCCAGGAACTAGCAGGGCCCTAGGCAACTGCCTAGTATTGCCTAATGGTAAATCCCCTCCTGTTATTTGATTTATCCGGTGCATTTAATACAATTCAACCTAAACTACATTGTCAGAAGTTCTGGAGGACTCGGATGAAGTCTTAAATAATCTCCTGGATCAAAGACTACATGACAAACAGACTGAAGGGTCAGCTGTCTTATCAGGTAGTCAGGACCACAGGAGCACCACGGAGAACTGTTCTCTCACTTTTCCTTTTCACTCTGTACACCTCTGACTTTCACTACCAGATAGAGACTTGTCATCTGCAGAAATAGTCAGATGACTCTGGAGTTGTTTGATATAACAAGCACTAGCTTTGTAATTTTGTTTTATTATTTTTCATTGGATCAAAGTAATTTAGGTGCTGAGAGGGTAAAATTAAATTTTTTTTTTTACGTTGTAGAATTTCCATTTAATTTTAAATGATTATCCTTTACTTCTGCATGCTATTGTAAACAAAAAACACAGGTTCTGCTGGAGCACAGGTGGTATTTCCAGAGAGCTCCTTAAGTTTTTTATGCTCATTGTTAGAGTTTGTAACTTAAATGTTATAAGAATGGGCTAAAACTGATTATTTCCGAAAGTTGTATTTTAGAAACATTCAGGCTGTAAATAAAATCTACTGTAAGAAGAACTGATAGCTGTTAATGTGATGCTGCTTAGTGATAAAATTGAAACTCTGCTTTTTGCAGCTATTGTGGCTCAAGGATAACAAGATATATTGTTTACTTTTGTTAAATGCTTGCAGTATGCTTATCTTTGGACTAGAATTTGAGTAGCATCTCTGACAAAAAAATTAAAAGTTGTAAGTGTAATGATGAATGTTGGTTGGATCAATATATCCTCTCATCCTCTTGGGTTTATTTTTTCTTTATTTTTTTTTTTTACTTCCAAAAAGAAACAATCCAAAAATAAAACAAGGATGTATAAGAACAAAAAATGCAACTTCTCCAAAAATCAGACCACTGTGCAGTTAAGGTTTTAATATCTCATAGCTTTATTTTCCATTTATGGAAAAGGGTTCAGACAGAGAAGTAATAATTTAAGGCACGATCATAATTTTGATAACCTGACTACACAGATGATATTTTGAGTTGTACTTTCTCGTTTTGTGGGCTAAGGTAGGGCATAGAGATTGAAATCCTAAGGTTCTGAGTTTGAACCCACTCCCACAGACTGCCACTTTGGGTCTCTGAGCAAGACCCTTAACCCCACACTTGATGTCTAAAGTTGTACATTTGTACAATGCATGGTGTACATTTTAGTGCTTCCTCATCTTTTTGGAAAGTAGTTGTCAGTTCTCTGGAGTTCTTAGCAATCAGGTAAAATGTTGTAAGTTCTGAGGTATTAAGGTGCATTCACATCGAACGTGACACCTGTAAAACATTTTGCCTATCACCTGCTTTGTCTCACCTTGATATTTGACTGGTCAGCGAAAGAACTTTGGACAGCACCATTTTTTTTTCTTTGGAAAGCCATAGAAACTGTCGGCATGAGTTTAGGACATTTGAGAATGTCTGGTTGAAGGTCGCTTTCATGGGTACCTCCACCTATCTGTGACCTAGTTAGAGGCTCTGTTGCCCACATTGGGGGATGATCGAGTAGATCAGATAAATCCACCGGGAAGACAGATGACTGAGGGCGTTTCAGACACTACGGCTGCCTGGGAGCAGGACAATCCTATATCTGAGAAACCAGCCTTGGAGGCAGAGCTAATGGCTGGCGGTGTTTCCTCTAGGGTAAGTACTCGAGATGAAAGGAGTGCAGATACCGGTGGAACGGGGGAAAGAAGGTATCAGTCTCCACTGGAGATAAGACGATGAAACATTCTTTCTTTGAATAATGTCATGTTTTGGTTTTCAGACTCTGAATAGGAGCAATCACGGAGGCAAGGATCAGTTAAGGGTTTTATTGAAGATTTGTGGTTGTACAGCGTGAAGTCCGTCAGGCAGGGTTGTCAGGATACTGCTGGAAGAGGTTTGGTGACAGGTGAGCAACAGTTCGGTGCTGGTTGAAGAGTGAGGGATGTGTGAGACTCACAGGGAGGGCGGCTTTGCGTCTGTCTTGGGAGGATGGTGACCAGTGATCCAGGCAAATGGTGCAGGTCCGGTAGGTGAGAACAGATGGTGGTGTCTGAGGGTGGACAGGCAGGTGAGCTCTGGCAGGAGGGCTTTTATGGTTCTGAGGCCTGAAGCCTCACTGGTTCTAAGAGGCTGACTGAAAATGCCTCTAACGGGAGTCCAAAACGAAGAGGTCTCTGGAGTGGTTTCAAGGCTTGGGATCCTGGGTTCTAGAAGAAGGATGCGCGTCTGACCTTAGTGTGGACAAGCAGCTAAGATGAAGCTGCAGATGCTACTTTGCTGCTCAAATCATGTTTGGTATGAATGTATTATAAAAGGAAAAGAGCTCACTGTTTCTTTGTGGAGGGAATTTTGGTAGCCCAAACTGCTGATCTCCATCTCCATGGATAATTACCTTCTCAGCATGAATAAATGGACACCCCCTCCTTTTCTTAGACAGGATGAGGGGATGAATAGGAATGGCAGCAAAAAAAGTTTATCCTTTTTTATTGGTTTTTCCCTAATTAGATTATTATTTAAGTTAAATATAACTTAATATTCAATCTGGTGAATTTGGTTTTCTTTTCTTTTTTTTTTTTAATTGTGCTTTTCTATGCATCCACATGAACCACATATAATCCTTTTTCGAAACAGAAGTAAAGCAGAGAGTGAATATACTAATGTTTGTCTTAATGTTTTCCTGCAATAAAAACAAATGCAGCCAGAAAATGTTCAACTCATTTGAATACGTTTTTATGTCTGCATCAGAATTACAATGCCTGTTTGTATCAACTTGTGAGGTGTCTGGACCCACACTGAATAAAGAAATACTTTTTTTCTAACAGCTGGAACTAACTTCCCTTTTCAGAACCGACCTGCACCTCCTCTTCAAACTGTTTTTTACTTCTCCTCTCAGTGAGCTGTCTGAATGTGGCCCTTGGCTTGTAAAGTTTGGAGCCTCCTGTTGTTGCAGCACTCTGAGCTGTCCTCATCTCCTCAACAGGCTCCTTGTTCAGCTTTCAGCCTCTCAGTGCAACTGTAGACTAAAGCCTTTTGTACTCAAACACAGGAAAACAAGGAGGGATGGGGCATCAAAAAAGATGAATAAATAAAGGAAGGAAGAGAATAGGGATGAATAATTACAAATCAACACTGTGACAGAATAAGATAAACCTCTTTGTACATTTATTTTCCTAAATATTAGTCTTTCTTTTGGTTTAAAAGGTAAGAATTAATGATAAATGATTTGATATTGAATATTTGATGCTGAATTTCCTTGTTGGATGTTTTTTTGATTCAGTCTAACATGATATTGAGTTTGAATCTGATTTAGGGTCAGATTACCAGACCTTTAATAGATTAATCCCTCACTGTGACTCTGAAATAATCCTCTTACATCACGGAAACGCCTCGAACATCAAAGAGGATGGGAGCACCAAAACGCCCCTCTTCTTTATCTTTACTGCACAGCACTTCCTGCAAAACACACCAAGCTTCTGTCATATTGACATTGATCGAAACCTTCATCAACTGCTGCTGTTTGCATCCAAAACAACTGTCAGTTCAAATATCGATACAGATACAACACAAATATGAGACAGGAAGAATTTTATGCATTTAAAAGAGCAATAATTAAGAAATCTGATGAAAAATTAAGCAAAATTAGTCCCATTTGTCACCGGGATGGAAGTTACATTCCCTATAACCAATTAGTGCTCTCCATTAACAATGCCTTAGTCAAACTTTTCTCCGACCTAGATCTATGTTTCTGCTAAAGAAGTATTTCAGTGCAGTGTGCAGCACATGTTTACTGCCTGGTTCCTATAGGTTTTTTGTGTTGCTCTGATCTGTTCTAATCTGTTTTTTCCATGTCTGTTTTGTTTACCAGCATCAGAGCAAATGACCTAGAGAAGCTTAAACTGATGCAGTTGTTGATATGAGAGGAACCAGTACTAGCTCCATAGTTTTTAGCATTTGTAGTAGGATCAAAGGTATACAGGTGATGAGAAGGGATAACAATTCTCTGGTTTCTTATCCTTTAGAAATTAAGTTTAATTTTTAAAGTGATTATGTTTTATTGGTACATGTTAATGGAGAAACAGTTAACTGAGTATTTATATTGTTAAAGCACTGTACAGTACAATACTCTATTTGTTTTATTTTCCTATCTGTTAGTTGTATACTTTTTTTCTAAGGTGCACATTGTAACCTTTTGCTGCTGTAACACCACAATTTCCACATTGTGGGAAAAAAAAGGGATTTTTTTTCTGTTCTATTCTATTCTATTCTATTCTATTCTATTCTATTCTATTCTATTCTATTCTATTCTATTCTATTCCAACGCAAATAAGCAACACAGGTTGGACCACAAGAGAGATCAACAGAAATTACTAAATTGTTTTCTTCATAAACATTTTTCATTTTATTGTTATAGGAATGGCCTAATGTTTAATTTTTTTTTATTTCATTTGGTAGAATTCTATAAATAATCTGTTGCAGGTTGCAAAAATAAAACATGTAACTCAGGTAATTTAAAAGTAGCAATGATGTTAAAACCTTATTTTTAGTGTTTTGGAGGAGTTACGTTATGACGGGACAATCTGACCTTAAACTATAAAAGGTATAGATTATAAAATAATTACAATAAGCAATATCAGCAGAAGATTTTTATTGATTTTGGTTGAAAATTAGTTTTCATAAACGTCTGGTTATATTAGGATCAAAGCTGTTCATATGATTTTCCCATTTATGAAAGTTTCAAAGATTCTCAAAACTAGATTCATAAAGATTTCCTCAATTTTTTTCACAGTGCAACATATTATAAACCAATCCAATGAATTTGGAGAAATTTCAGGGAGCAGCTACATCAGTGACTGCTCAAATCATTAGTAAACAGTAAACACACACACAGTAAACAATCTGTGCAGACACTTAATCCATCTAGCTCTATGTCTGCGATGAAAATGAGTTGTAGTTTTTGTTCTCGTGCGATTCTGTTAAATATGTTGTTTCAACATATTTAACATAACCAGAGCTGGCAGTAAACAACGCATCAGAGACAGAAGGGATGAACTTCCAGCAGTGCTGGCCAGTGTCCTATAATAGAGTGATGTTTCACAGTTCAAGATATTTGGTTTTTCAGAGTCAGAGTCTGCAGACAGCGACATCGGAGATGTGGACAAGCTTCCAGTTCCTCAGCACATACACATCAGTAACATCACATGCGATTCCTTCAAGATCAGCTGGAACATGGACAGCAGAGGCCAAGATCGGATCACACATTACTTCATTGACTTGAACAAGAAGGAAGACAAGAGCTCCAACAAGTTCAAACACATGGTGAGACATTCAACTGATGATTTGGTCGTTCACTCCAGATGGGGGATCTTGGTGTTTGCCGGTTAACTAAAATAAATTTTAGAGCCACTTACTTTATTTCTTGCTCTGCTTGTCTTCTAGGATGTACCAACCAAGCTGGTTGCCAAGGTGGTTCCTCTGCCAATGACAGTGAGAGGTCATTGGTTCCTCAGTCCCCGAACAGAATACACTGTGGCCGTTCAGACAGCTACCAAACAGCAAGATGGGGAATACGCTGTTTCTGCATGGAGCGAGATCATTGAGTTCTGCACAGCAGGTCAGACAGGAACATTGAAAAAAACAGCTCTGTGCTTCAATTTCTAATAACAAGCAAATTGTCTTAGGTATATGTTGCTGTGTTCTTGCACAGAAAGTTATGAACAAGTATCTATAGACATTAGCTTTAATCTAAAGTCAAAATAAAATGCAGACTATTTTAGTGAGTGTGCAGCAGCAAATAAAACACTAAAACACTTTTTTTGCAGATTACTCCACCATCCAGCTTAGGCAGCTTCTGCAGAAAGCTGAAGCTATTGCTGGCAGGATGTTACCTTTCACAGTTTTCTACAGAAACCAGCAGAGAGAATACTTTCAGCCAAACAGGTGTGTCCTGCAGGTATCCCTTCACCAATGCTTTAGGTAATAAAATGCATTTTTAACCCCTGTGTGTTTTGTGAACAGCCAATATTACAGTTCCAGAGATGTTCAGTGCTGCCGCATGCTCCCATCAGTGAAAGACAACAGCGGCAGCCATGGGTCACCCATAAGTGGTAAACTGGAGGGCATCTTCTTTAGCTGCAACACCGAGTTTAACACCGGACGACCTCCACAAGATTCTCCATACGGGCCATACCGCTTCCAGGTACTTCTGACAAGCTGAAAATTTAAAGACTGCAGTATCATGACAGTCTTACTTTATTTATCAACCCAGAAGCCAAAAATCCTTTATGTCAAAAACTTTTTGCTTCATTGGGGTGTGTTTGAAGACTGGGGTAGCAAAAGCTAACGCTGTTGGTTCCATGATGTATGCTTTAAATTTGGAAAAAAAAACAAAAACATGACTAATTGGTGTGAGTGGCCTTAGTTGATGTAATGTCAGTGATATAATCAATGTTGTGCCAGTTCATTGTTAAAAAGAACTAACTGAAGGTTCAGTTCACACAGATGAAAATAAACTAGCTCACTGTCATAGTTCAATTTCTAAAAAATCAGTTAAGTTCACAAACATATAAATTAACTGGTTCAAGTTTATTTGGTAAATTAAGCCAAAATCTTACACAATAGAACCTCATATTTCACTGTTTAAATGTGGGATCATATAATATTGAAAGAAATGGAAATACTTGATGCTTTCAAAATATACGTGTGCATTGATGCCAAATTACATAGAATTTCACAAACATACAGGTAAATTTAGTTTCTGCTGAAAAGATCTGTATCAAATTGATTTCTTACGTTTCTCATTCAGTAGCAGATTTCCCAAGATAGTTTAGATGCTTTGACTCAATGTGTCGTTTTAAAGTTGAAGTAGACGTGGTTGACGTACAGAATTGTTTTTTAAGTTTAGACAAAAATTTTAGTTTTTTTCCTTTGCTCTGATAAACTGGCATCAGAAATACCAGAAGATGAGTCTGAATCATACAGACTAGTACTAGCAGCAGACATGCTGGTCTGTCATGCTGTTTAATTTAAAAAGTGACGTAAAACCTGACGTTATCCAATGAAAAGTGCTGTTATTGAACATGAGCCGTGTGTGTCGCTCATTATTCTCAGAGTGAAAGTCGCTCTCGTTATCATTCATTACCTCAAAAATGATCCATTCAGTTCTTCGTTCACTAAAAAAATGAACGTATTCTGTAAATACAGCTACATTGTTAAAACATGATTCAAAAAGCCATACACAAAAGTCATACAAAACAGACTTGAAAGATCCAGGAGAATAACGGGTGGTCATTGATTTGCATCTAACTTGGAATGTGCTGAAGAAGATGGGCCTCTGTTGATTAAAAAAAGCATCATTCCAACTGCAGATTGCTCCAGAGCAGCAGTCTCAAGATCTACTGTCCTGCAGGTTTTAGAAGCATCCCTGTTCTAAAACAGCTGAATAAAATGACTGTCTTGTCAGTAGTCCTTTGCCAAACTTAGTGGCATGCTAAAGAGGTAATATGGTCATTTTATTTTGCTGTGTTGGAGCAGGGATGCCTCTAAAATCTGCAGGCTAGTAGATCTTGAGGACCAGGGTTGGAGATCCCTGCTTTAGAGCTGACAAAATTTGCAAAGACTCCAGAATAGATGTCAAAATATTTCCCTCCAATTAAGCCTGTTTTGTGGTTTTTTATGACAAGGATAAATAACAATTTGAACAGGCATGTTTGAAACTAATTTTGAAATGTTTTTTATTTAATTATAATCTGTAAATATGATGTGTGATATTTGCCCAATTTTCCCAGCAATTGGTCAAATATTAGGGTTGACACTAAGCTGATATTTTTGGTTGAAGCTACTTGTGCACAAGTTTCTGTGTGGCGTCTTTGCACACGGACACCTATGCTCTCGATTACTGATCAATAAAGCTCATCTAATCTAATCTGATGGTGCCTCTGTGCCTGGCTACCCCCCAAATGCCAGACGTTATTTAGACAATGGTTTTTACTAAATCTGGTCGGTCCGTCATAGTCTTGATTTAGTCCAGAAATTGTTGCTAAATATTGAGCTGGGTTTGGTCCGTCTGATTTTCTCCCACATTAGTCCAATTATACGTGTCGAAAAGACGTTGCAAACCCAGTTTTCAACGTGTTCTCAACAATCTGAAAATTACGGCTTTCCACCTTTCATTTTTCGACCAAATGTAAAGCTTGTTTGGACGTAAATCATCATCATCTTTTCATCGTCTTTTCTACCCATTTTTGCTTGGTGGGTAATTTGTAGGAAGGAGACATACCTCTTTAGTGAGCCCTTTCCTAATTACCTCTGTTGATTCTTAGTCATCCAGGTCATGACAGCCAAAAACAGGCTTAAATTGGAAATCAAACTGATTTTTGCTCTGTTTATTTTAGATATTTCAATACGTATCCAGGAGACTTTGTCAATTATGTTGGCTTGCACCAGAGCAAAACTTTTGCTAGAGCGCTGATGTAGCAGCATTTAAGCAGTATGTAGGACCAACCTCCTGAACACATTCCAAGTTATATGTTAATCAAATACCCGCTCGTTGTTCTTCTGGATTGTTGGAGCTGTTTGTTATGCATGGGCTGCGTGGTAGGTCTTTTGAAAGATAATGGGAACGCTTATGTAAGTTCTTGGGAATGAGTTCCATTACAGAATTGTAAATGTTTGAAAGCTGAAACCGCAATCCTCCCCCCAGTGTTGTTTTTGCCATCTTAGATTTAGTCTTAGTCTTAAGGACAAAAACTATTATTAGTCTTAGTCGCAATTTAGTCATTACGATATGTGATAGTTTTAGTCGTTTTTAGTCGGCTAAAAGTTAAAAAGTTTTTAGTCTAATTTTAGACGGTTCTATGTTGTAAAAAAAAGTCAACTTTTACAATGTCGAATAACAACCAGATTCTTTACCAGACTGACAGCTCTAGCCTAGTTACTACAATAGCTGGGTATAGAATGCTGCCGTGCAGTTCATCATTGGTATTTGGCAGAAATCTTTGATTTATAGAAATCAAATAACATTTTTTTATGAATTAATGCCATACTTTATTCAAAAGTGTCTCACTAAAGTTGTGAAAATAGCATATCTAGTTCCACAAATCATATTGGTTAATATAGCAGATAGACAAGCTAACACAATGTACAATAAAGGAATGATTTTAGATATACAAGGTTTCCATCCCAAATCAAATTCTTTCTGATCTACTATGAGTTATGCATTACACACAGATCAATTAAAGTTTGATTGCTCCAAAAAAAGCAACTAAAATGTTGAAAAACTAAAGGAAACAAGGAAAATGTTTTAATTACATTTCAAGGAAACATTTACATCATATTTTAATAGATATAAACAAGAATTATGAGAGGGAATGGATATTGGTTTGGATATAATTTAGGGATTCCTTTTGGTAGAATGTTTAGTATCACCTCATGTGAGCTGGAAAAAAAAAATCTTGATAGTTAGACAAAAGGATTTTTTTACGCTTGGCAGAGGATGGTTGGCCACATGTAGTTTATTTAAAGAGGTCATACAATGATTATATAGAGTATTCGGTGCTGGTCCTTCAGGTCTCTGAATAGGATGTGTAACATTGGTTGGGCTGAAAATAGCATATTTGCTGTTGTATGAGCCCTAATGCAAGCCTGGTTAAAAGCCCTAGAATGAAATGACAGGTTTTCTTCCTTTTATGGTATGATCATGAATATTTAGATGAGCTGTGCGTTGATTGGTTGGTTTACAACGAGCAAAGCTGCTGAGCAAAGACGCATCATAGCAACAAGCACTCACTCACTGAAACATCGTGATTGTTGATATAGTAGGGTGACCAGATGTCCTCCTTTTCTCGGACATGTTCTGCTTTTAATACCTAAAAAAATGTCCGGGGGCAATTCCTAAATCTTCCGGGATTTTGGTCAACTACAATGCATCAACCCTTTAAGTAGCGAGAGCAGGAAGAGCCATGCTGCTGAGAGCGAACCATCAGTGTGGAACGTAAAGCACAAACTATGAGCTAAGCGCACACAAAGATGCACACAAAGATGCACAAGCACAGCTGAAAGAACAAAGTTTGTCAGAGTTCAGCATGAAGTACTGGTTTTCTGTCAGCTGACACCTGGACCATTCTGTATTATTTTCATTGTGCTGCCATGATCCATCTGTGGGCATGCAGAATAAGCTCGGTTGCACAGCAGGTGGGTTGCGTGTTCAAACATGACGCAGCAGCACGGCTGATACTGCACAGCAGATCCCAGCACAATGATGCATTTTAAATGTCTGACCGACTACCAGCTAATCTTCATTTAGCCTTGTCTCATTGACTAAAACTCACATCCATAACTCAGAAGTTTTCGTCAACAAAGATCCATGTTTTGCCTGTAATTTTTTGTTATTCCATGAAAAAAAGGAGTGTTAAAGAAATAATTTCGTCATCCTCATCGCTGACTAAAATAAGACTGCATCCCCCTCTGTTCAGTGATAGTGAGATAGCTTCCTTGACGCCTCTTTCAAACCATCTATCCTCCCTTTCCAAAATTTGAGCACTTAGATCTTCAAAATGTGTCTTTTTATTTTGCGGTGCAATTGTACAGCTGAATCTTGCCCAGAGCTGCTAATTCCCCCATGCTGTGCCATGCGTTGATAAAGTTGTTGTTTTGTTTCTCCAACATAGAAGGCTGTGTAGTCCTCACTGCACTGGATTGCATACACAGTGCTGCTCAGCTTAGGTTGGGGTGTTCTGTCTTTAGGATAAACCAGTTTTTGTCTGAGTGTAAGCAAAAGTCTGGTTGCCTTCCAATTAAAGCCTGTTTGTGGCACCTATTGATTGCCTCATGCACACATTCTGCATGGACAGAAACTCGTACACAAGTAAAACACCATTGTACGCACCAGAAGAGATCCCGAGCATACGTGGGAGATTTTTCTTCCCCAGAAGCCACAGTTCCTTGTATAAGTGGGATATTTTCTGCATAATGGTTGATAAATTCATATAAAAAATTAGTTTAATATACGTGTGAGTATGTTTAATATGCTCTTGGAGATTTTGACATTAATATGACGCGATACATACCAGTTAACCCAAGCCAAGGAACAGAGCTGTCTTTATGTGACATTTTATACAGCTCACAGATTAATTGGTCAACATTAAAGCAAATTTGAGAGAAACCTTTTAACCAGTGTAATTGCAGCTATCAAACAGAAA
>NW_015151535.1:16602-18655 GCF_000732505.1 Cyprinodon variegatus | reverse complement strand
GTTTTCATAACCCTATGTCTGTTTTTTTTTTTCAATCATTGGCAACATATGTCCTCAGAATTTAACAAAATATGCATCTACATTCTAAAACTAATGTTTCTCTCCCTCAGAAAAGGGTCAGGTGGTGCTTTAATCAAGCAGACATCACATTGCTGCTCTTTCCCTGAAGAAATTACAATCGCCTTATCTTTTGTTCCGATTAGCTGTTTTACCATAAACCTTGTGAGGTTCTCAGAGAGCTTGGGATTTCTAATAAAAACAATTTTTAGAAAAAACGTATTAAGATAACGCCTGAAGACTATTTTTGTGTGGACAATCTCCGATTAAGTCCAAGGAGCATGTTGAGGTGTCATTTATGTCAATCCATTGTGAATCAATAAAAAGAAATGTTATCTGCAAATACGTTTTTACCTATGGTTTATTTTAAAGTCTTACTAAAGTGTTCAGCATCCTAATTGCATGTTGCAATGTCTGCAAATCGTGTCACAAATATAAAAAAGGAAGGAAGAAAAACACAGCACAAAGTTAATCAGATGCTTAGTTTCCTCACACTCTGTATCTCCTCTTAACTGACAGGAAATTCAACAGCCTTATAATGTTACTCAAATCAATAGAGAAAAAGGACCCAAAAGCAGAGAAGCAAGCTCAGGTGGTTTCTTGCAGAGTTAACAATGAGCTGTTGCAACAGAAGCATAAATTCAGAAATAACTAATCCATGAACTAAAATGCAGAGGAAGACATAGGTATACGGTATAGGGAGGAATGATGAGAATCCAGCAACAAGTAACTGCAGAGGATGAGTATATATGCCAAACAGAACAAAGGAATAATCAAATGATTTGGAGCAGGTGTGGACAGAAGAAAGTAGAAGGAGGTAGGGAAAGGAGACTGCCACAAGGGGGTAATAGAGAGTACACAAGAAATACATAAGAGGTCAAATAAAACCAGAAAAATAAATAGAATGACACAAAATTGAAATTAAATCAATTACCTAGAAAACACAGAATGATATAAATCAAAGTGTAACTGAAAACTCAAAAAGAAAACTTAAGCAGAACCTGCACAGAAAGGGCAGAATCATGAAATGGGTTGAGAAACTGGAAGAAATACTAAGAAATTAAACATATTATAGATTGATGCAGCATTGAACGATTCAGGTTGAACAATAAAAAATGGTGTTAGATGTAAAACAAACTAGATGAGCTGATAAGAGGAAATTCAAAGCTAGTATGACAGTATGAAAACAGTGACCTAAATGATAACTATTTAACCTGAGTGTAGTTGAATAAAGATATTTCTAGATGTACAAAGAATAAAAGATCAAACTAAACTCATTCATCTAAGAATTCAGCATCTGTGTTACAATAAAGAACACTGAAATGGGGAAAAAAAAAAAACTCAAGAACACAGCTAAACAAGAAGGCAGTCATTCGACCACAAACACCAATCAAAATGTAAAACCTGAAGATATTAAATAAAGAGGAATTCACTTTACATTTCCTTTAAATTTAATTTCTTGTCAGACACTCAATCCATATGATTTTTTTTTTCTCTAATGTGTTTGCTTTGTGGATGTCCATTCCTGCTCTTAACAAAAGGTTGCTCTGATCTCTCCTACTGGATTGGCCATGGAGGTCACCTGGGGGGTGTTAGTTGTTGTTAGGGGGTTCTGATGGGCTGATAACTCCCTCATCAGAGTGGTTTTCATCACATGGCTCATTGCAGTGTGAGTCAGGTCAGTGATGATTCTTCAGGGTATGTTCCTAAACATGCTTTGTAAGTAGGTGAAAGGTATAAAGAACTTGCTTCTGAGTATCTTACATCCAATTCCTGCTCCAAGCCCTGAAAGGTGCACCTGAATAGAAGATACCAAACAATAAAGTAATTCAGTTATTGGGTCAAATGTGTCTTGCAAACACATTATTAGTTGTCAAAAAGTATGCATTCCTCACTGATATATTTTTTATGTCTTACATTTTCAACATTGTCTTTGATGAGAGGTTGTACTGCGTTTTCTTCTCTTCTCATTGTCACCACAAAATAGGCTTAAAGT
>NW_015151535.1:12008-15070 GCF_000732505.1 Cyprinodon variegatus | reverse complement strand
TCTGTAGGTTAATTTGATTGTTAATGACCCATGATATGAATTTCATGTCAAAGATACATTAAAAAACATTCATTTGCTATTAAAGAAAACAGATGAACCTGTGCTGTAAATGGTATGATATCAAATTATTTTCACTCCCAACTTGTCAAATATTATTCCTTGCTCAAGCCGCCTGAATCTCAGACTATTTTATTGACGTGCAGGGTGCATGAAAGATTGAGAACATTACATTCTCACTTCAAATTTGTCAAATATTTATGCTTCGGGTTCAAAGCCTTCATGTCACATACTAAGTTATGGAGTAAATGAAAGGTTGAGAACATTGTATCAAGCGACACGCACATTATTTTTTAAACTTCACCATTGTTGGTATCTTTGGAGTGGATGGTGACAGGATACTGTTGTTTTTCGGGGTTTTTTACGTTTAGGGGTTAGAGTTAAGTTTTTATTTAAAGCTCGTAGAAACTTCTCCCAAGCTCCTCCAAAGCTATCATGCACCCTCAATGCTGAGAGGTGTTCCCTGGTCACATGCAGTGGGCCTGACCAAGTGTCCATTTTGGGAAAAGTAGAGAATGAGGATATGTTGTTGTGGCAGGTACTTACACAAATAACTACAATGAACTGCATAGTAAAAAAAATATCACACAAAAATATAACTCATCCCACGCCTAAAGCAACCAACAACGAACTTTGAAGGCTAAAATTTTTTTTCCTAATTTGTTGCGGGTCACGTCTGCAACCCCCATCTACCTTGGGCATCCATATTTCATTAGAATGGTACCACAGACACTTTAGCATGTTATCAGAAGCGAGTTTTAACATGGCATAGATATTTGACAATTTGGGAGTGAGAACATGTTGGTGACATAGCACAACTTCTTACAGAGATCTCTAATTATTTCTCCTCTCTTCTTTTTTTTAGGAGCCATATGTGAAACAACCAAAGCTGACATTGTGATGTTAGTCGACACCTCTCCGAGTGTTTCTCCTGATGACTTTGCATCTGTTGAAATGTTCTTAACTGAAATAGTTAAAAACGTTCATATTGATCCCAACGGTGTCCAGATCGGTATAACTTTTTTTTAAAATATATTTTCAAGAGTTTTATATGTGATGAAAGGGTTTTGACAAAAACTATAAAATGTTATTGATACCCAGGTAGAGCAGAAGCATGTAGGCTGTTTAGCCAATCAGAATGCAGAACACAATGCACAATGCAAATCTGTGAAGCAGCGAGGCCAAAAAAGTTAAACCGCGTTCACTGGGTTCACTGTAATGGGAATTTTTCTTTCTGCTCATCCAACACATCAGTAGCAAATGTATGATGAATACAAATAGTAACTTCTTACTGTTTGGTTTCATCAATGGCTGCATGCTTTTCAGAGGTCTGACTTGGTACAGTTACTTACCAAAGTCTAAGTGGGATCTGAACACATACAAAAACAAACTGTCCTTGCTAATGGCTCAAGAAATTACAACAGTTGCATGGAAGGCACATGAAACAGATCAACATTTCATTGACTTCACAGCTGATCCTTACCATGAGGTGCTCTGGGACTTCAGGTTCTGTTGGGATCCTCACTTACAAACTAGAACATTTCAAAAGATACATCAAATAAAGAAACACCAGCAATTATATGAAAACTAATCTACCAATCTAGTCATTTCCCCCCTCTTAGTCCATGTCAGGGTAGCAGAGGGGCAGGTGCTCTCTGGCAGTCTATGGGTAAGACGGGTGTTACACCGTGCACCATGTCTGTCGCAGGGCAACAACGCTGTGACAGACAACCATACACACACAAACACACTCACACCTACGAACATTTAGAGAAGCCAATTAACCTAGCTTTCATGATTTTATGGGAGGAAGCCAAAGCACCGGAGAGAACCTATACATGCAAGGGGAGGACATGCAAACTCCATGCAGAAAGAATCCGGCCCAGGAATCAAACCGAGAACCTTCTTACTGCAAGGCAACAGTGCCATCCACTGTCCACCCTGCAGCCCATATGAAAATTAACAAATATTAGCATTACTAATCTCACAGGAAAGGCCTAATTTTATTCTCTTTTAGAATATCCGTCCTTAAATAAAAATTGTACACACATTCTAGAAAATGTGACTTTTAGAAAAATACGTTTCTATTTATGTGTAGGCCCAAATTATTAATATAAGTTCACTATGTTTAACTTTTTTCCCTTAATGTAGGTATTAGTATATAACATAAACCTTCACCCCCAGATTTTTATTTATCTGTTTTTGGAAACATGCAGGAAAGGCTCTGGCTCACATTCTACATCACAGCTTTAAACCAAGTGTGGGGATTCATGCAGAAAATAAAAAAATGTTGTTCCAATCACTGCAAAAAGACCAAAAGAGGCTAGATTCCAAGAAGTGTTAAGTTTAATAATCTCGTCTATCAATCTGTGTTCTTAGTTCTTGGATTTTCATATCAACGACTCATTTGCTGCAGATATTCACCACGTTGTGTAAAATACCTACAGTGTATGCCAATTTAATTGCCTCTGGAGATGCTGAAGATTGTTAACACTTGTCTTAGATTTTCGATCCCTTCACATGATTATAGACCGCCTTACCCTTAGCCCCTGTCACAATGCTCCTAGACATCCTCTGTATAAACAGCTGCATATGAATGTGTAAACAAGATAAGGGCTGTAAAAAATAATCTACAGAGATCTGATGCCTTCAGGTATAAAACCTCAATTTTTAATCTTAGTTTATGTAGTGGTACCATACCTACATCTTGGAAGTCTGCTTTTGTCCTCCCACTTTTGAAAAGTGGAGACCCTTCCTTATTGGACAATTATCGCCCAATCTCTAGATTGTCTGTGCTGGCCAAACTGTTTGAATCTCTTATAAACGAGCAACTCAAACTTTTTTTAACTGAGAACTCAATTTTAAACCCATTGCAGTCTGGCTTTCGACAAGGTCATAGTACAGTCACAGCTGTTACCACAGTCACAAGTGACATTTTGCATCCTTTAGATAATAAGAAGTCTTGTGCTGCAATATTCATTGATCTTTCTAAAGCGTTTGATACA
>NW_015151535.1:8891-10541 GCF_000732505.1 Cyprinodon variegatus | reverse complement strand
GTCTATATCTGCCATTTGCTTTTTTAGGACTTGCATGTGAAACAGCTAAAGCTGATATTGTAATAATAGTTGGCAATAAAGACTTGAAAAATACTAAATAAAAATTAGCTCTCAGATGGTTAAAAACTAGTATTCCCCCCAGATTGGTATACCTTTTTTGATTCACACCTGTTTTACCTGCATCCATTCATCGATCTTCTCGCTGATCCGGGGTCGGGCAGGGGTTGCAGCTTCAGTAGGGAGAGAATCCAAAGACATTCCCAGGCCAGCAGAGAAGTACAGTCAAACAGTTTTTTCCATGTCATGATATTAAAAAAGTTTGGAATAAAAAAGTTTGGAATAAATTCTTAAATTCAATGGTATTACTTTTTTTGTCTGTTTTTTTATCTGTTCATCCCACACTGATTCAGAAAATTACAGTTGAGTAAGTAAAATTCCTAATATTGAAAATTTGAAATGCTCTGTTTGACCAATTGCTTTGTGTTTTCTTTAGGTCTTAATCAGTATAGTGGTCGTCCACAGACTGAGTGGGATCTTAACACCTACAAAACCAAACAGTCCCTGCTGGAGGCTATTGAAAAGATAAAAAAAAACCGACAAAGTAGACAAAGAAGGACAAATACAGGTTAGCATTAAGCTCATTTTTCTTATAAAAAGTTCTGGGATTATTCTTGCTGATTTACTCTTTGCTCAAAACCAGACATTTCAGAAGAAATGGTGAGAGACATCTGTTGATGTTCATATATATACTTGGTAAAACTAGGCTAATATGACAATGTGTTACTGTACAAATGGCACATGTGTAAATGACTGGTAAATGAAAGTAATTGAAATTAAAAGTCACTTATGTATATATCTGTATGTATCACGGGACCTGAATCATCATTATCCTTAAAGCTTAACATTTTAGTCAGAATCACGTAATTTTAATGGAGATTCTTTAAAAACCGTCCAAGGCATCCAAATTAGGAAAGGTAAAAATTAGCCTGCTGACATGACATCTGATTTTCTTCTGTACAACATGAAGGCATTGCTCTGCATCACATCCTTCATCGGAGCTTCAAACCCACTGTGGGGATGCGTCCAGACTCCAAAAAAATTGCAGTTCTAATTACTGATGGACAATCTCATGATCATATAAAGCCTGCTGCAAAGAACCTGAAAGACACTGGAATTGAGATATACATCATTGGTGACTAACCTTTTTTTCCCCGTGTGGATTGATTTATTTTCAATCCTCAGACTACAACACATGAGTGGAAGAACTGTCTGGAGATATTTTCCTGATTTGTCAATAATAGTGTAAAACGATCCATGTTTGTTTCAGGAATTGGTGATGTTCATATAACTGAACTGCAGAGAATTGCTGAAAATCATTTATACCTTCTTCAAAATTACGAACAGCTCGAAAGTATAATCTCTAATATCACCAGGAGCCTCTGTACAACCCACAAAGGTAAGTATCATTTTCACACACACACGGATGGTAAAGAAAATCTTGATACCTTGAGCTTGTAAAAGATGGAGTGGCAAATTGTGAAACAATGAAGTAAGAAAAGTAGCTTTGGAGCAACTCAGTTAAATCTTAAAATCTTAAACCTTAAATCAGTACCAAATTTTCATATCTACCTTCAGCGACCTCTCGCAAAG
>NW_015151535.1:4607-7439 GCF_000732505.1 Cyprinodon variegatus | reverse complement strand
TTTGCATTTTAGCAATAGTAAGAGGGTTTGTCTTTACTCACATTTTGTCTTGCTTGGTCAGTGTTATTCTGCCCTACACCCCAGATACTGAACATTATATAGAAATTAGGCAATATTGTTATCTAATGACTTCTAGTTCCTTTCAAGAAAGCTGATAGCTACTTTATTTAATGAGGAGTTTGCAACATGAGCTTACGATGGATTGCAGACACAGAGTGAGATGATCAAAAACAGAGAAACATGGTAAAGGTAGAGAGCAAAGCAGATTCAAAGACTGAGTTTTTAAGGTGGAGGTATTGACACTATTTCAGATAAAGCCAAAGGCAAAAAATCTACACAGGACTTGCACATTATTCTCAGCAACGACTTTGTCTATGTGGTTTACAAGCAGCTCTTATCTAATAAGGCACTTTTCTATCGTTTCACTCTTACACAACACTTGTGGCGAGTACTTTCAGCGATATGTAGGGCCCCTAACTCAAAGAGCTCTAGACTGCAGGTTGTCAATCACTTGTTCCTCTGCACACACCAAAATGAGGTAGATATGATCAAATGAGTTGATAAAAATATATGCACAATGTTTTAAGATACTTAGCCAGTTTAATAGATTATTCATATTTAATAGATGAATTCACAATCAAATTTTAAGTGCCAATAACAGGAAAGTCATCCAAATGTATTAACATTTTAGATCATATTAACTAAAGCTAATATGTTAATAAAAAAATCAATCAATAAATAAATAACTTAGGTAATTTTTGGGAGAAGTAACTTGTAATAATTATTTTTTTAAATGATATGCCAAACACTGATAAATATTATGCAACTAAAACGCCCGTGAGTTAATCTACTCAGCATAGTAAATTATCTTTATCAGAGATAAGGACACAAAACTAAATATCTAAGATCACCCAAGACATACTGGAATCACAATAAACATTTATTTATGATCAAACTATTTAATATTTTCATATACTTTCAAACAAGTCAGATTAATAGAATCAAATGAACCAGCACATAAGTCTTTAGCTGGAAGATTTTAAACTACCCGTTAGCTGCTTAATATTCTTCCAATTTAAACCTGTAGAGCTGTAAAACGTTTTAATATCTTCTCAGCTCTTTATGGATATTTTTTCTTATCTTTCAATGTTATCTGTCTCGTGTTCAAAGATTTTATGAGAAAGGAAAAAAAAATGAGGGTCCAGTGGCTCCAATAACATCTGATCTTTAATCTGCGTGACAGAAGGATCAAAACTGTAATGTGCGCCATAATAATAGGGAGTTAAAAAATTATAAATGATGTAAAGCATTGTTGTTCTTGACTGGAAGTTTTAGTCGATGTGATTCTTTTAAGGTTTGGATTTTCCATGATTGAACTCCTTGACCAAATGAATGAATCATTACAAGATTGTGAACTTTTTTACAAGGCTGAGAAGGTTATTATCTATTTTATTTAGGTTTGATTCAGCAGAAATACATGCAGAACTCATGGCTTGGAGGGCTCAACTTGCCCACTTCAGTAAAATGATAAATAAAATATGTAAATTAAATCATAGGGTTAATGACTCCTTGTTTCTCCTTGTCATTCATTCTTTTTTTTTTTTTTTCAAATTAAATAAAAAAATGAATAAACTACAAATCTTTTTTTTATCAACTTTGTTTCAAAACAATTGGACCAATTTTTTTTTTATTTCCCATTGCAAAACTAAATTAAATATATATAAAAAAAGATGAATAAGATATACAAGGATTTTTTATATGTAGCAGTTGAAATACAGCAGCTGAAGACATGCAAGTTGACTTTATTTATTTAATTATCAAACAAAATCAGCTGTTCTGCCAGGTGATCTACAGTACTCTTCAGTCCCATATCCTCACCCTAAAAAAATCAGTATCAAGTCAGTTTTGTCATAAAGTCATAATTAAATGAAAAAGTAGAATTCAGATGAATTTGTTAAAGGTATAGTGGAGGATGATATTTTTGTTGGTGGATCATCTAAATAAGTGGTATGCCTAATCATACTGGTGTTATGTTTACGTAAGGCCGTCATGCTCGTCCCAGTTTTCACTTACCGCTGGTGTGTCTGACATAGTGGAAAAATTGCATATCTTCTTTTGGAAAGTAAGCTTGTATGAGCGATAGAAACAAAAACTTTCAAACAGAGCATGCACGAGGCGAAATGGGCTCCAGCATGCTCTCGCACACTTTTAATAGGCATTCCCTCTCGGGAGCGGGTACAGGTTTGTGCATGTGCTTCTTTTTTTAGTGAGGGTGAGTCTTTTCAAAACCTTTTTTGGAAAATGAAGTGTCATTCTCCTTAAAAAAAAGTTAAGCAAAAAAGCTCATTAAAGACAGCAACAAGTGACTAAAGAAAAATTGTACAAATGGTCTTAGTAGTACAGGCTTCCACAGCATAACAATGAAACTCTTGTAACAGCCCTGCCATCCAACATGAACAGAACTGAAAGCATGTTCTTTTTTTTTTAGCTCTGATAAGACAGGCTTGTTATAATCGGCACAGAGAGAACAGCTTATTCCTGATAATCAAAAAAGTGATAGCTTTCTCCTTTTTTCGGTACAGCAGCACCATCCTGAACCCCTGGAGCCTCTTTGCTCTTAGTTTTTTTTCAGTTTGGATAAATTAATAAGCAATTTTAAACATCCTTGTATTTTACACCACACAAATAAACACTAATATTTCTCATGTCTATGAACAAATTAATGAAGTCAGTATGATATTACATTTATTAGGCTATATAATAACAAATTGACACTATTACGGCACTGCTATGATTTCTTGATTTATATACATGTATTGACTACATCTGCAT
>NW_015151535.1:0-2240 GCF_000732505.1 Cyprinodon variegatus | reverse complement strand
GGAAAGCTGAACTCAGCTGTGTTTGTTTAAGTTTTTACATGAAGTGACCTGCTGACACAATATGTCTTGTTAGATCCAACAGTTTTTATCGTCAAACTGGTGATCCGGCTGCTGACACTGCTGTTCCTCATCTCTCTGGTTTGCTGTGTCTCTAAGGTAGTGCTAGCATTTATTTTTGACTGAGTTTAAGCCCTCAGCGTGGGATGATGCTCTAACTCAGCTGTATTGTCTGCCATCTTCCTGCAGACCACCAGGGAGCAGCAGATGGTTCCAGAGAGGAACATGGGGCTGGATTCACCAAGAGCTGAAGGAGGACAGGTGGAGGAAGAGGTGGCAGATTTTTAGCATCCTTGTGTCGTGAAAAAAATCTGTACATATAGAAGCATATAGCTCTAGAACAGAAATTAGTTAATCACAGCCAGGCCTAAAATAATACACCTGGTTTTTCTTTATAGTTTTTCTGCATACTGTGTTAGTTGTTATTTTTATGTACTCCACGAAATATTGCAGTATCTGAATCTTTGTTTTGTCTATCTTTTATTTGAGTTTCTCAGATGTAAGACTTTGTTCGCATTTCTGAATGTCAGAAGTACAATGCTTTGTGTAAAAAGTCTAAAAATATAAAATCCTATATTATTAACAGTTTCATAACTTTTTGTTACATTTACTTTATGCATCAGACATACAGTACATATACAGTGCAGAGAAATGTTTTTAGGCTTTTTGTTATAGAAATACTTAAAGATATGACAGTTGAGTGCATCATGAAGCTCTAACTGGTTTATATTAATCTTAAACTGAAAATGAGGGAAAAAGCACTTCTTCTAAAGAGCTAAAATGGACCTTTTTGCAATTCTGATATCCTATGGGAAATTCATACACACTAGGAAAGACAAGATACCTATTCTGAAATTAAAAAAATTCATATGAATTGATTTATTTATTACATCTTAATCATATTTTCTTAGGACAGAATTTTGAGACAAGGTTAGAATTGAAACAAAGAACAAATGGTGTCCAAATGTGTATAATGTTAAGAACCTGTATCCTGAGAAAGCAACATCTAAGTGTACAGATACAACATGCTGGAAACTAACTTCAGAAATTGGTTCCCTTCATTAAAATTCAAATGCAAAGTAAGCACTGCTGTCTGGCCTGTGATTTTTTTTTAGGCTGGGTACAGGTGTGGCTACCACCAGGTAACCCTCACTGATTATGTTGTGGTAAAAAATCTTTATTTAATTTTGATTCCAGGACCTTAGAGCTCATCATATTGATGTCAAGGATGAGATTAACTGATCTACTAAAATATAGGGTGTATGTATGCCGATATATGAAACAATCGATTATCGAATATATTTATGCAAGGTGTGTTTAAATGAAATAGGCAATAATGTAATAATTCCAGTATAACTTGATGGATCGTGTGTCTTTTAACACACATCAACTCGGTTGAACACAACATCAATTTCACCAGAGAGGATGCCAACGAGGACAACCTACAAAAACCCAGACCAAACATGAGCGGAGCGAAATGGTGTTTGCAGTTCAATACAGTGAGGAATGCTCTGATCTTTATATTGGAGAAACCAAACAACCTCTCCACAGACGCATGGCCCAACACAGAAGAGCCACATTCAGGAGACAAGAATCTGCTGTACATCTACACCTTATGGACTATAGGACAGAATGTTCACATTTTTGGACAAAGAAAATAGTTGGTTTGAGAGGCGCATGAAGGAAGCCATCTATATCAAGAAAAAAAAAGAAAACCTTAAGCAGAGCGGGTGGACTCAGATTTCAGCTTTTAAAAA
Organism: Cyprinodon variegatus; assembly: GCF_000732505.1. Classification (NCBI taxonomy): domain Eukaryota; kingdom Metazoa; phylum Chordata; class Actinopteri; order Cyprinodontiformes; family Cyprinodontidae; genus Cyprinodon; species Cyprinodon variegatus. The sequence continues at coordinate 426 of NW_015151535.1, read as the reverse complement.
CCTACAATTGAGTTGATCCCTTCCCGCTATGATTGCAACCCCAACCCCTGACCAAACATGAGTGGAGCGAAATGGTGTTTGCAGTTCAATACAGTGAGGAATGCTCTGATCTTTCTATTTGAGAAACCAAACAACCTCTTCACAGACGCATGGCCCAACACAGAAGAGCGACATTCAGGAGCAGACATGGCAAAAGTACTCACTTTCCGTACTTGAGTAAAAGTACAGATACTTGTGTTAAAAAATACTCTGGTAAAAGTGGAAGTACTAATAAAAGTAAAAGTAGAAACCACTTTTTACATGCCGTTGCCTACATTTTAAATGGATGTCTGCCAATAGGACTAGATCTCCATTGTGTTCATTTTCAGTCATCTCGTTGTCCATACTACTATGCTAACGCCACCGCCACCAAGCTGCAATGATTTG
>NW_015151534.1:259262-260077 GCF_000732505.1 Cyprinodon variegatus | reverse complement strand
GAATAAATGTAAAATAGTACTTGTAGAAGAAGTGGTTATAATGAAGAAATTTTATAATTTAGTTCAACAGTAATGCTGGATTTCAGGAAATAATGTAAACCATGCCAACTCCTGTGGCTCTCAGAGTTTCTTTTATATCTAATGTAGTGTGTCAATCTGAGGATGCCTCTCTTAAGATGGAACCTAAGTTTTAATAAGCATTTGGGTCACAAGGTATGGAAAGAAATATCTTGACTTGAAGTAAAATCCTGCATTGAAATATTCTGGTTATAAGACAGTTATTTTAAAAACTGTTATTGAGATTTTTATTCATTAATCTCCAGGAACTATTCATTCCTTAAGTTTAACAACCTTTTGTTTGTTGAAGGTAAATCATTAGGCTTAGACTTCCAGAATAAACTTTTTCTTTTTGCTATAATTTTAAATAATGTATATTTGACAATTTCTTTTTTCAAATTGAATGGGATTTGCTTTCAGAAAAAATAATCTACTGGATATTTGTATTCAACTTCTCACTTGCTATTAAAAGTGCCATGCGTCAGACATTTTATGAGTTTATGTCTCATATTCTCAGGATTTCAGTATTGACCATAGCTAATTAGGAACTTCATCCCAGCTGAAGCATTCCAAGCTCTAAAAAGGTTTGTATATGACATTGGTATCCTTTTAACAGATTGAAAGCTGTTTTTGGGGAAGCACATAGCATGCTGTTTGCTGCAGCTTGTTAGAGTGAAGAATTGATTATATGTTTTTGGTCAAGTTGGAGCTCACATGCTGAGCTTTGCACTATATTTTTTGTAACATTGTGTTAATGT
>NW_015151534.1:246005-257353 GCF_000732505.1 Cyprinodon variegatus | reverse complement strand
ATATATATATATATATACATGTATATATACATGTATTTAAATATATATGTATATATTAATCAGTTTCAGCTGCTTTGTTATTAATGAAATTAACAACAGGTGCACTAGAGGGGAAACAATGAGACGACAATCAATACAGGCATGATTTTACAGGTGGAGGCCACTGACATTTTTCCCCCTCCTCATCTTTTCTGATTTTTTTCCACCAGTTCTGCATTTGGCTAGGGACACTCTCAATACTGTTAGCATGATACGCTACCTGGACCCTACAGAGGTTGCACAGGCAGTCCAACTCCTCCAGGATGGCACATCAATACGTGCCATTGCTAGAAGGTTTGCTGTGTCTCCCAGCACAATCTCAAGAGCATGGAGGAAATTCCAGGAGACAGGCAGTTACTCCAGGAGAGCTGGACAGGGCTGTAGAAGGTCTACAACCCATCAGCAGGACCAGTATCTGCTCCTTTGTTCAAGGAGGAGCACTGCCAGAGCCCTACAAAATGACCTCCAGCAGGCCACTGGTGCGAATGTCTCTGACCAAACAATCAGAAACAGACTTCACGAGGGGGGCCTGAGGGCCCAACGTTCTCTAGTGGGCCCTGCGCTCACTGCCCGGCACCATGGAGCTTGTTTGGCATTTGCCACAGAACACTGGAATTGGCAAGTCAGCCACTGCCGCCCTGTGCTTTTCACAGATGTCACATGTGACAGACCTGAAAGGGTCTGGAGAAGCCATGGAGAACGTTATGCTGCCTCTAACATCGTTCAGCATGAGCGGTTTGGTGGTAGGTCAATGATGGTCTGAGGAGGCATATCAATGGAGGGAAGCACAGACCTTTACAGGCTAGACAGCGGCACCCTGACTGCCATTAGGTATCGGGATGAAATCCTTTTTACCCATTGTAAGACCATATGCTGGTGCAGTGGGTCCTGGGTTCCTCCTGGTGCACGACAATGCCCGACCTTATGTGGTGAGAGTATGCAGGCAGTTCCTGGAGGATGAAGGAATTGATACCACTGATTGGCCCCCACGCTCGCCTGACCTAAATCCAATAGAAAACCTCTCGAACATTATGATTTGATCCATCCGACGCAGCCAGGTTGCACCTCAGGAGCTCAGTGATGAGCTCAGTGATCTGGGAGCAGATACCCCAGGACGCCATCCATCGTCTCATTAGGAGCATGCCCCGACGTTGTCAGGCATGCATACACACACGTGGGGGGAAATACAAATTACTGAATACAATTTTGAGTTGCTGCAATGAAATGTCAGCTAAATGGACTAGCCTGCCACATAATTTTTTTCACTGTAATTTTTGGGGTGTCTTTGAATTCAGCCCTCTGTAGGTTGATAAATTTCATGTCCGTCAAATGATTTGGCACCCTTTGTTCCTAACACATCACCCAGTCCATATCAATATAAATAAACAGCATGATTCCAATTGAGATCTGATGTGTTTTTAAAGTGTTCCTTTCTTTTTTTGGGGCAGTGTATATATTTTGCTGTCTAGTTTTCCTTCCTTGAATATGTCTGCATCCTCTTTTTAGCTCAAATTTAGTTTTTTTCCATAATTCCTTAATATATCTTTAATTTCAGAATCTAACATTGGTAAGTCCAAAACTGTAAAAGTTATGCAACCTGAAAGGGGAATGTTTATAAACTGTTATTACGTTTATGAAAACTTTCAAACCTTTATCTAAATCACCTTCTACCAACATCTGTGACCTGTCATCACTGATATAATGAGCCTGGAATATATCAGTGACCTAAGTTTTAAGGTCGCCCTCTCCAACATGGCGGTTTAATTCACGCGCCAAATAGTGCGGTATATCGTCAGACACCAGTAGGGGGCGACACGCAGCGGAGCAGCTTTTACTTCCTCAAACAACAGCGAGCTAACGTCCAATCAAACAAGACCACAGTTTTGAATGTGAGCCGATACCGAAAAACTACAGCACCGATACTAATCTATTGGGCCCCGGTTCGCCATTTGGGACTTTGTCCTTTTTTTGGCTCATCGTCACCTTTGAAACCCCAGCGACCTTTTTATCTTCCACAGTTATTTCATGGGAACCCAGGAGGGAGAGAGAAGTAAGGCTGCCAGGACTGTCTGGGTGAAAGCTAGCGACACGTAACGCTCACGGCTAAAGTTGTTTTCTGTGTTGCTGCTGTTGCGAAGGCTTTTAGTTGGACATCCGTTTGCTAGAGACATCGTTAGTATGAATAATAAAGGTCACAGTTTATCCTTATACGTCAAGTTTCTGTTAGCAGCCGTTAGCAACGTTAGCTTGTTGAATTCAAACAGTGTTAGAGAAGGCGCTGATGTTCCCATCAAGTTTGGCTTGTTTTAAAAACCAAAACACTTCTTGCTTTTGTTTAGAACATACCTTCGCCATGTAACAGTAGTTATTATTAGTTTTAAAATGAGTGTTAACCCATTTTAAAAGAGTGAGTGACGGTGTGAAAGTGAATAAGGAACACTTTAAGGATGTAATGAATGAGGAAGAAGGTGGGTAACAGCGCACAGCAGGAAGTAAAGGAAGCTTTTCCAGCGATTGGTCTGAAAAAAATTGTTTTTTTATTGCAAATTAATAGTTTAATAACATCCTTGGAGCGGGAGGATGATGGAGGAGTTGCTAGGAAGGCTGCTGGCTCAGATTTTCATGAATAAGTGTAATCTGAAGAGCTGGAGTAACTGGGAACCAATGCAGCTAGACAGACATATAAAGATGTAAGAAAGAGCGAAGAAGCTAGATCAAAAAGATATCTCTATTTATTTATTCCTTATTTTTAAATGAGAGGATGTCATTGGGCAGCAGATTGGTTTCATCCAGAGACAAATATAACAAATGTTTTGTTTGTTTTGGTTGCTGATGAATAAGGAGTCTGTAAAAAGTGAATGTTTTGCAAAAGTACTCATGCTAATTTATTTGTCTTTTTTTTATATTTAATGTGTTTTTTAAAAGGTTTTCTTGTGATTAAACAACACAAAGCGTAGTCTTTCTGTAAAGTAGCAGGGTAGTGGTACATGGGTTAAAAAAAAAAGATACCAAAGGAGAATCTGAGGCATAAAGTGGTGTTTATTTGTGTGTTCAGCTTAGTTGAATCACATCTTGCTTCAGGGTCTCTGCCAGCTCTGAACATCTCTTTGTCTGCTATATCACCAGCGGCTAACGTTAAACATGACCTCTTGTGGCTTTGTTTTCACAAAAACAGTCTTGTTGTCATGTCTTCACAAAGCTGTACAAACCACAGTGGTAGTGTCAAAATATTTCCCCACCTTAGTGGCGGACCAACGCTCAACTCACCAAAATGGGGTGAAAATCCATGGTGGAACGTGGTGCATTGCACTACGTTCAGTCTTTCAGGCAATCATTCCCACGCTGATGGTGAACAGCTTCATTGTAACCACAGCTGCCCTGGTGCAGGCTGAGAGGAAATTAAATCTTTGACTCAACGTAAAAATGACACAAGGGGTCGGCAACCCAAACTGTTCAAAGAGCCATATTGGACCTAAAACAAAACGACATTTGTCTGGGGCCGCAAAGATGTAAAAGGCTTACATAAACCTTGCATGGCAACACAGACTCTAAGTGTACCAGCCCAATATTAAAATATACAACAAGCATTCATGGTTAAATGTTTATCCTGCAGCAAATATCGCATCATGTGACTACTCTGCTGTACGATATCTGTTTTTTTAGGTTTAAATTCCATTACAATATTAATATACTAGGTTTTGTTATATTGATTAAATCTTAGAAACATGATAAAAAAAAATCACATTTTTGGTGTTATTCCTATTTTAAGGAGGCACTACCTATTTGATCTGTGAATGGCTTTCCATTCTCGCAACAAACCTAGCAGCAGTAGCGGAGTTTGCAGATGCAATCCCCTTCTTAAATATATCTTTGCGCTCCTCTAATTTATCCAGAAATAAATGCAATCTAAATGCAAGCCCTTTTTATTTCACTAGCAACTTGGTGGTTGGCTGCCTATTTAGCCTGCCTTCAATGGAAATGCCTTTCCGAATTACTCTTTTTATTTCTTGACAACTTCTTGTTACAAAGCAAACATTCAGGCAATCCTTTCGCATTGGTAATGAAAGCAAATGATTTGGTTCATTCTTCTTTAAATCCTCTCTTCTCATAAGTTATCTTCGATTTTTTCCCTTTGAGGTCCATAGCCCAACACAGACCCGCCAGTTTGTTTGCAACAGCCACCTGCCTGGCACCGAAACGTGCTGAAATGTCTGTGGAAGGCTATCTCACAAATCTTCATTGACAGAAATGTTACAATTTATCGTTTAAATGTATTTACTATACAGATTTTAAAGCCATAACAAGGCTTTGTTGGGCTACTCTATAAAGCTTGAAACTAATCGCGCCATTTTGAATTTGAAAAAGCTTCCTTGATTGGAAGCGAAACGTCTTCAAACTTGGAAAACAAAGTCCAGTGGATTATTCTTTTTAACACTTTTGGAACACATTTTTAAAGCATTGGAAACATAATTAATGTTTGTTTGAACTCCGGCACTCCATATTTAAACAAGCAAACAAAAAAAAAAATCCAGGAGGGGTGCATTAAAGAGCGGCGCGACCCCTGCCTTACATCGATTACAGCCCCTCTGCAAAATTTACCTCTACCTTTACGCTTGGCTCCTTGGTCCTCATCATGCTCTCAGTTTATTAATGTTCCAGGCTTTCACTGAACAACTAGTTTAGCACAAGTAAAGTCTGGATTTAGATTTTGATATTTGCACATACTTAACAAATGTAAAATCAAACATATTCATATATTTCAGTATTTTCAGTTTTATTTAATTTTGGACATATTTTTACTAAACATAATGTTTATATTATTTAACAAAAACAAAAAAGAAATCTGTTAAAAACCAGTAGATATAATTAGTTTAACAGGAGAATTAAAAGGATTCGCTGATGGTAACAACCAGGGTCTTTGTGGATGAAGGCAACAATCAGGGGTCTTTAATAACAGAGGATCCTCTGGCTGCTCTATGTAATTTGGAAAAGCTGCTTCAAACCAACAGATAGGACATACATATAAATATGTTACAATTATTAATGGGTTTACTCAGATGTATAGAAATAGTAGCATCAGAGTGTCATAGTGGGGGAATTTAGAGGAATTGCAGAAATGTGATGCTAGGTGCTTTGGACTATTACAGAGGAGAGATAGTGGATGGAAAACCACAGAGGAGGTTCATTGATGCATTAACAAAGGATAAGGAGGAGACTCTAAAGCTCCTAAAACTAATCCTTCCATGTTGTTCATTACTGAATACATGTAATCCTCTGTCTGTCTGAGGGTTACATAAAAGTTTGAGTCCAAACAGTCAAACATTTCATCCTTCAACCAGATTGTTGATCTCTGTGATTCAATTAAAAATCATGATTATATTTTCTCACAAGAAGAACTTCTAACTAACCATTGCCCTTTTTTCCCCTCCACAGACTGGGTTGATGTGGCAAACAATCTCCTCAGCAGGTGTAACGTAAACCTTAGGGTGGGGGTGCTGTCGGACTGCAATGCACATGTTTTCATCACTTTATACGAGAAGATCCTCGGAGAGACGGTTCCAGGTAAGCGCTGCATCTAGATTAAACGTTTCTGGGGATGACCTGGTGACCGGGTGTTTATCGTGTGTTGGTGGACAAACTTTCCTTAAGACTCTGAGATCATCCAAAAGCTAAATGAATCAATGAAAGATTTCATATCATGATGATTAATGACGTGAATAGAGAATAATCAGCCCCAGTATAACCTTTTACTGTTATGTAACATGTTTACATTCTTAATGTTTAAACAAGTTGTGAACTGTTTCCTGAAAACGCAAACATCCAGCTGCTTCCTCCTGTAAACATCAGTGAAAGTGGAAGTTCAAATTGATTGAGGCATGTTTTTAATAATGAAGATTTGTGCAGTTTATACTGGTCCACAGATTTTTTTATAACTTGTTTTCCTTTGTGCTGATATGCATTTTTTTATGTTTGCGTTAAGATTTTATTAAATCGCCGAGCAGTCTGGAAGATGAGGTCCACAATGTTCAATCTGTGATTGACTCCCTGTCTCTGGATTACCTTCAGATCAGCCTCTCCCACATCACAGGTAAGGAAAAATACATTTATCTGTTAGTTTCTGTCTCTTTAACAGAGAGTTTAGCTATTTTCTGAAGTAGTGTGTTGAAATATTCAGGGTTAAATCGTAGACCTTATTCAGTGAGTTTGTATTTGCAGGAGAAAATGTGGTGAGAGGAGACAAAGAGTCGATCAAGAACCTCCTGGAAATCTTCGATGGTCTCCTGGAATACCTCAATGAGGAGTCACAGAATGGCGGCACGTATAAATCATACATTTATCTCATTAGCTTCATTAATGTATTGCTAGGGCTGGGCAATATGACAGAAATAAAATCTCTTCTTTTTTTAAAAACAAATCCAATTGATACATTTTTGTTTTTCCCTTTAGTTTGAAAACAAACTAACAATGAAAGAAATAGCTTTTTAAAACGTATTCTCTTATTTTAGTCACCCCTTATTGGAGTTGACCTGATGACAAAATGAATACAAACACAAGCTGTGAGACACACTTGTTAGACAAGCTGGCCGCTCTGCCGTTGTAAACAGTAGGAAAGTAATAAACATTTATCTAGTTTATCAGTTTTGAGTGAATGGCTGTGTCTGAATGTCTGACTTATTCACTATATAGGGCACTATATAGCTGTTACGCCGTTTTATGAGTGTCCAAATGTCTGGTGGATGAAAAAGTAGTGGACTCCAAATTCCCCATAAAGCACCTTGAAAAGGAGTGATCATCCATTGTCACTAGAAGAGCAGATATATCCTGAAATTATTTCCGAGGAGAGCTCTCCTCGCAAAGCATTATGGGATTTGGTGTCACACTGGCCTGCTGTTGCCTACGGCTGTTGCCTACGGCTGTTGCTACCCGACAGTGGCAACAAATAACAAAGATGGGGCAGGAATCGTGCGTAGAGGTAGAGTCATGTGACCAATGGGGGCAGAAAGTGGTGATTATCTGTCCAAACGGTCAGTTAACTGAGTTCACTATAAAGTCCTCTATATAGACCCCGTTCTATATGGTGATTGAGGGGTTTAAGGGCTGGTTATCCTCCCGCAGCAGTGTGTCACAGTGAGGTTGTCGCAGATTTTTTTGATTTATGCCCAATTTTGAAGCGTGGTCTGCGCTATGTTATTCCACACCACAACGCAAGAGGGACAATTAGGAACTAGCTGTGGGTCTAGATACAGCCAAGGCGACAACGGAGGGACATAACGGTGAAAAGGAGTGGGGATCCAGGTGGAAAAAGGGTCAGAGCGTTGTCGTGCACCTTGCTTCTAGCTAGTCCATCTTCACAATGGTGGTCATACTAACAAAACAAGCAGGTAAGGTACCAAACAGGTAATACGTATAGTGTAGAGCGGATGTAGATTTGACCAATCAGAGGCTTCCTGTCTGTGGCACTGACTGCAGTCAACTACAATTTTGGAGGGGTGCGGCACAGTCAGGGGGGGCATGTCTGCGTTAACTGCGACACACATGCAGACGACCTGGTTTCTGAGTATAAACTGGCCTTTAGGGCGGATGTTCGGACGCAGCTAATGTGTATGAACAGTGATTGGCTGATGACAGTTTAAACTTTGGAAGCCCAGGAATGCCTTGGTGGGATGTAATCCTAATTTTCTTTAACTGAATCATTAAAATTAATTTAGTGTCCAGAATTTTTTTTAACTTTTTGCAAAGTTTAGAAAACGATTTGCTTTTATCAAACTATCACCTTTTTATGGAATTAAACTTCTCAAATTTCAGAACTCTTTACTGTAATTTGCTCATAAAAATAGAAATGCTTTATCTAAAAACTTTTTTTTATCTTTTTATTCAGTTTCCTATTGTTATTGTGTGGATTTAACTGTTCCTGATATTAGCACTGAGCTAATTTTTATGGTTATTTATGTGTTCTCTCTTTTAGTCAACTGTTTTTTTTCCTCATGCAGATGAACTCAATGACCCTCAAAGTGGAGATGAAGCAGATAAAAACAAGAAGCCATCGAAGGAGCCACAGCAGGAGGAGACGGCGGTGTCACCCGGTGCAGAGTAAGAGCTACTCAGTACTCCAAAAACATTAGGAAGCATGAAATCACTCAGTGGAAGTAATTTTGAATAAAGTGATTAATTCTGACACATTATGAGGAAACTTATTATACCATTGACCCATCAGAGTTTCGTAGGTTATTATTAATTTAATTTAAATGTAATTTGTCCTCCAGGAGCAATATAAGAGCTCAGTGAAGCAGCACAAACACAAAGGTATTAAAAATAGATAAGAATTGCTGTAAATAACGTTGGTAATTAAATTAAAATGCTGCAAAAAAAAAACATATTATATATAATGTATGAAACAAAGCAAATTCCCAACCTGCATTCCTAACATGGATACAAACACCTGCAAACCTTCATCCGTACCATATGGAAATCCATGGTCACTCACTTAATCATACACATAAATAAGATACCATTTTAAAGACTGTGTAAAAAAAAAAACAAATTCAAGAAGAAATCAAAAAAGTTGGAGAAAAAAAAAATTTCTTATTTGCTTTTAGCCTCTGTAAACCAAAACCCAGCAGAGTGAGAAGTTCGCAGCACATGACTCAGGTGGTTGACAGCAGCTAACCCTGCTTACAGCCTGCAGCTGTAAAAACTGAAAGGTCAATACGATGCTACATGAAAGGATTCTGACACATACATTTTGTGCATTTGTTGAATCAAACAAGCAAGATTTTACACCAAACTCCTTTTTTAGGGGTTTAGCAATCGATTTATCAAACCTGCCTCATGACCGTTTCTTGTTTTATTCAAATTGATCTTGCTTGGAGTCTTTTTGAATAGTTTTCTTTGTGGGTTTCTTTTCATGTGGAAAAAAAAAAAACCCCAAAAGAGTTTATCCAACATGTGAATTTCTTTCTATACTAAAGGATAGTGTTGCTTCTGTTTTTATGGAGAAAAATAAACAAATTAATATGATTAAGGTAAACTGTTAACCTCTTATGAAGCTATAACCTGCACTTTCATAACATTGTAATAAAAGGAGGAACCAAGGATGAACTGATGCATTTTAGCTGTCTATCTGACGTATTTCCCTATAGGACTGATATCATAGAGGCTAACGACATGTCAGGCTATATATTTTAAACAATCCTTAATCTGACTTTCAGAAACACTGAGGAGGCTGGATCGGCCTGTGGGCTCGACGGTTTTGGAGGCTCTGATCAGATATTCACTAACAAACAAGACGGTAAATGCATGTTTCTTCTGATTGGGGGAGAAAAGTGTTTTCTAAGCATTTTTATTAATTCTTTGTCTTTTTTTTATTCCTGGGTTTGTTAAAAAAAATCTGTTGTTTATAGCGTCTTTCTATTGAATAGTTTTATCAAAGTAAATCTAGAATATTAACTTGAACAAGTTGATTAAAATCACTTTTTTTTTCTAAATCTTTGTCCTCGTAGAAGAACCCGCTGTCCCTCCAGAAACATCAGACAGTGTCACAGGTCCTGTTGACAATGGGAGAGCTCCACACAGTGAACAGATCTATTCAGCCATCCCGTTACAGCCACCCAACCAGTGTGACACCCCCCACTCTGTCCCTGACGTCGCCCCCCAGTCCCCCAGCTGTCCTCCAACAGCTGCTCCCCTCATCCAAGGACCTTCAGAGGAGGAAACGCCTGAGCCAGCACAGGCTGAGGTACAACATACAGCTAGCGTGACATGAACACTCTTCCTCTAAAGTTTACACTCAGTTTGCTTTCTACAGTAGCGCTTCCTATCAGTGTTTTATCAGAAGGATACGGGGATGCTGACTCAGCCTCAGCGAGTCTGAGAATAGGAGACGTTAGCCTGTTGTTCCCAGGCCAACATCCTCCTCCCAACCTGTCCTTCCTATGTTTTTGTCAGGTTATGTCTGTGTTCTAATCCGTTCTTCTTAAGCGTTTGAGTTTTAATTTAAAATATTTTTATGCAAATTCTTATCATATTGAAGTTGTTTTGCCACAAGAGACAGAAACCTAGTCAAATATCCTTTATGGGTGTGAGCGCTTACAAGCTCAACCTACAGCCTGATTCTTTAGAGGCCAAAGTATATCTTTGATCCTCTTCTTAGGATGGGAGTTTGTTCACTTACAAAGACTGTTTTATTTTGGTTTGTTTTTTTTTATTTAAAGTGGAAAGAGGGAATCACAAGAACATCAGACTAAAAAGAAAACTAGAATTGTTTAGCAATAATTCGTAAGGCTTGTTCATTCTAATTACGTCTCACCATGAAAGGGTGTGGTGACGGTTTACTGGATGTATCCAGTCTGTCTCAAAGTCAGCGGCCTTTCCCATCCTTCCTTTGCAGCATTTCCTTTCCTCACCTTGCTAACAGGGTGAGCTCTTAGCAGAGTAATTTGGAGCCCTGTAACGAGCTAAAGCATTGCAGATTTCAGTATCTTTTTTTAACTTAGAAAAATTCATGCGATCAAAGCAGAATAGAGTTTGAGTTCAGCTTCTGCCAGTTTCTCAAAGGATGACTGAAAAGTGCCTATTGTCTAATAGCTGCAATATGTGCTACTATTTACCCTTTATTTGAACCCAATTAACCTAACATCCTTTACCCATTTGTCTGAGCATTTTCTTTTTTTTATTACTTACATGGAGAAAAGACAAATTGAAACAAATGAATGTTTTTATTGTCAATTTTGCTCAATTAGCAGAATTTTAATCTGCAACCATTGCTCTAAAACCCTTTTAGAAGAACACAGATACTATTAGAAAATTTTGTTTTGGATTTAGACAACTAAAGGAAAAATTTAATTATGTTGATTTTCAATAGGTTTAATATTACATTTTTGCATGTAAGTTAAAAAAAAACAAGAACAGGATTATTTTACTTTTTTGCATTTTTGTTTTGAAACAGGAAAACACAGAGAACAACACACAGGTTAGCATTTCTATGAACATAAATTCATTTTCTTTTCCAGAACGCTAACATGGTAACAGAGAGCCTGACCAACGGAGTGATGTCCCCCACACCAAGCTCGTCACCCGGTGAGTAGTGATGCCTTCCCTGCATTGGAGCTCAAACATGTCAGATTAAATTTGTTAGCGATCACTAGTGTAAGGAAGGCTTTTGTGATTTGAACCCATTCACGTTGCCTGAATGACAGGCCTGACCTGATGGTAGCCAACAGATGGGGCTGTTTCCAAGCTTAAAGGAATAGTACAACCAAAACATGATTAGCCTTCATTTTCTACTCACCCCCATGCTGAACAACACTCTG
>NW_015151534.1:238352-244704 GCF_000732505.1 Cyprinodon variegatus | reverse complement strand
GAGACACAGCAGCAGTCATTCACACTCTCACCCCATTGCTCTCTTTTCTAGATAATTGACCTAAATTACCCCATTTTTATTCATATATGTATAGCATGTTATTATGCCTAAGCAGTGTTAACAACCAGAGATGGCTGAAGTGTTGGAATATTGTTGGCCTGTATGTTAACTAGCATAGTGCTAGTTATTGTTATTTTTGAGGAGGACCATGCAGAATCTATCTAAAGCAATTATTAATGTTTCTTTTGATTGCTGCATTCAGTGACAAATGAAAATATTAGAGAAGCCACCAAAAAAGATTTTAGTTTTCAAATTACTGGTTAATCTTTATGATAATAATCATATAAAATCTACAGGGCATCCAATGCTTGATGCCATCATATTTTTTGGTCCCTGCATTTATCAGGTTACACTGTGAGGGATTGCTGAAGAGTCAATGAGTCGATGCAATCAACTGGTTTTCCTTAGATAGACACAGACAGGTATCAGGTATTGCAGGCTAACAAAGAACCCAACGACCCCCATTCCCAAGGGGCGGACCCTTTCCTCGGGTTCAATTTGCTAATTTTCTAAGTTAAAACAAGGCTTTTTGAATTGAGAAAGCTTCCTGGATGGGAGGTGAAACATCTTCATACTTGGAAACAGAGTCCAGTGGGTTTTTTTTTTTTTTTCTTTTACTTTTTTGGAATTTCCTTAGATAGAAAACTTTGAATCAATTTGACTGGATGAGCTGGTTGAATTGTAAAGTGCCTTGAGATGACATGTGTTGTGAATTGGTGCTATGTAAATAAACTGGACTGATATAGCTGATTGTCATCCGTTTAGAGGTTGATATTTCATGGTAATGTAGCCCTTAGGTAGAACATATAAGGAAAACAGAACAAGGCCTGGTGATAAACCTAGAGGAACGTCTCAATCCACTCCTAAAAGATGAGGATATGTTTTTAACATCTACAAAACAGAATCTCTAAGAAGACTGTGGCTATAATGAGTGCGAGTCAAACCAGTGTATGACGTCAGGTGCAGAACAAATCTTCTGTGATGTGCCTTTAATGCAAACAACCCAAATATCTGTAGATGCTGAAACGAGTTCTGGGAGAAAGTGATGAGTCCAGTGAAACGAGGGAGGAGGACAGGCAGTCCGGCTGCAGTGACGGCATCATGGAGGGTCAGAGGACTTTAAGACAATGCATAGGTTAGAGTTTTATCCATATGATATTCTCCACACAGAATAATCTCACCTACAGTCTTGTTATGTGTTAAACTTTACATTTAATGCCCACAGGCTCACCTGATCCGCAATCCACTGAGCAAACATGCTCTGCGTCACCTTCTCCTCCTCGCGATCCTAGCTCCTTACACGGACAGCTAGAGGAAGCCATTGCAGAGGCTTTGAGCCTGGATGACGGGAGACAGACTAACCTCCAAGTTACTGACCCTTTAAAACAGGGAGAGTCACACCTCAGGCCGCCTCGGAGAAATTACAACCAGGTTTGGTTCCTTCAAATAAAAGTTTTTGCTTGATTATTTGTTTCTAATGTCTTTTATGACTGAGAACCAACGGTTTAAAACATTTGCTTTACATGAAGCAATGTGTGCCTGACTTCTTAAGTGTTATACCTAAAACTCTGCATTTTTCAGCATCTGGAGAATGAAGCTTATGAAGAGGAGCTGAGGGGATATGAAGAGAGAGAGCGGACAAAACTACACAAAGCCCGCCTCAATGCTCAGAAGGCTGTAAGTTATAAACATACTGTATTAGTATTAAAGTGGCCAAGAATAAGCATTCAAGATATGCTTTAAAAATGTGTAAATGCTTTATAATTCTGCTACTAAACTGTTACATGAAATATATGAGCGGAAATATTTTCTAAATGTTATAAAGCTATGCACCATTTTCTTGCTGTGAGAGACCGCCCAGTATTTATTGATGAGATCAACATGATTGAAATGTTTCAACACAAGCCAGCTTAAAGCATGGAGGTGTGTTCTGTCTGCAGGAGCAAGAGTACAGGGAGGCCATCCTACGAGATGTTTCCCCGTCATCCAGACCGTCTCCCAGCAAAACAAAGACGCAACGTAAAAAAACACGAACAGCACAACCAGTCGCACAAAAAGGCCTCGGCGGCCCCAAGAAAGCTCCATCATGTAAGTAAAAACCTTTACAGTAGCAGCCATTTAAAATGGCCCTTCCCAGTCAAACGCCAGCAGAACGGCCGCCCACTTCCAGCCACTGCAGTGACCCCCTCTAGAAGTGACTCCACCCTTTAACTGAATTACAGGGTCGGACCAGGACATAACGCTTCTCTTTAGATCATAATGTCCACAAATCATGACAGAAAGAATATTTTAGTACAAAGATTGATGTTTAAGAGGAATTGTAGGGGACCAGCTAAGGACCCATCAAGGAAAGTGGGGAAAATGTAATGGCTACTACTGTACAGTAAATGGCTAACTGAAGCTCCAGACTGACTGCAAATAACAGATATAAATTATTAGACAGGAACGAGAAAACAAGGTTCCTGTGTTTCTTTTTATTTTGTAAATAAAACTGTTGCTTATAGACCTAACTATTATCCCTAGATGTTTTCTTAGATCTGCATTCCCCTTCTAAACCTGTTTATCTATTGGTGTTTCATGGCCCTCTGGTCTGGGCCCGGTTCCCTTTAATATATTTATTAATAAAATAACCTTTTTGTTTGGAAAATGTGATATTCTAACAGATGCAGGTTATAGCCTGTTTTCCAGTTGTTATGACAGAGAGTCTAGACAAAAACCTCTAGACATAAAACAAGTTATTTTGCCTTCATTGTGATATTTTAAATAAATACCGGTTCATTTAGTTGGAATTGTCATAGAATGGTTTGCCTCAATAACAGAAAACCTTTAAGCTTTTGCTTCCACAAAGCAGAAAAGTGATAATGGTTGCGGTTTTTATATAAAAGATTCAAGATTTCTTTGTCACCCAGCCTGGAGTGGCACTCCAGTAGAGCGAAATTTCAGTTTCGGTACAGCCCATCCAAGGAAATACAAAACACACAGACAATATACAGACATGGGGGAGACGGGAGGTCCGGGGCGTCGCTGCTGTTAAAAGGTGCTGCCCCTTTATAATAGGAAAAACAAAAAGAAAGGGATAACAATAGGCAAGGGAATAGAAAAAAGTCATATATCATACTTAAATCCTTAGCAGGATACAGTTTGAGTTTGCAAAAAAACTTAAATCACATAGCAAAAGCAACACAGATAAGGTGACATGTTGCAGGAACATCGAGGAGGATGAGAGGTGCGTATATCATATCTGAGCAGAGTGTGTGCACAATAAGTGGCCTATAAGTTGCACAATTCTCAGTCCAGTCAAGCATCTCTGTGACAAACAGGTGATCAACCGATGCTTCATTTCCAGCTAACAGGACTTAATAGTTCTGTGTAATGGCTTCTATTTCCAATATCTAAGATCCCCCCCAAGCATAATCTAAAAGCAGTGAATATTAGGATGCAGCCGCTGGTTTGATTTTGGCAAACATGATGATATTTTCTCTCCATCTCCCTCTAACCAGTGAGAATAAAAGAGAATGAACTTCTCCCTTTGCTGCGGGAGGAACTGCCTCACCTTCAAGTCTCTCCTCATGCTTTGGGCCGAATGTGGGAGCAGCAAATGCAGCAGGTGGACAGACTCCGTGCTTCATCCTCCTCGCACAGTCCACATCACTACAAACTCTCCAAGCAGGTGAGAAGAGTTGAAGAATCCTAAAATAACCACAGCGCGATGTACGCTTTGTTTAACAAAACATATATGATAGGTTTTTAGTTCAAATGCATGAGAATTAGTTTCCCTTGCACATTTTCCCTCACTTTTTGAGATTTTGCACACTGCCGTATCTATTAAAACATGATGTTATTGCATGAGTTGGGCATGGACTAATTCCTGGGTTTGACATCAGATGCAGTTATTATTCCCACACAAACTTTCATGTAAACATCTCAGACTTTGGTTTGCAGAGTTCTTCCTCCTTTATGTTCAATTTAAAATAATTAAGCGCAACTTACTAAGAGGAGAAGCGGAAGAAGGAAAATAGAAGAAAAGGGAATAAAGTTGGGAAATGGTCAAATCCAAAACTTTTGAAGGAACTATTTTGCATAGTTTAGTTTGCAAAATATCAGACATTCTTCCTCTGCTTGGTCAGAGCTAACATCTGTGATCTTTGTAACATAAACTCCTCCTTGTCTTTAAGTTGGAGGAAGCTCAGAGGAAACATGACCTGCTGGTGGATCTCGTGCATAAAGACCAGGACCACAGCAGACGTCTGGTGAGCATCAGCAGACCCATACGATTAGCAGACGTGTAAAAATACATGAACTAGTTTTTCGCCCACCAGCTGCACTCTCACACGTGGGGATTTTTAAATGAGTCAATGTTGATGTTTCAGCGGGATTTCAAAGAGCGGATCCAGCAGCAGAAGTCTGTGCAGAACAGACTGAGGGAGCAGAGGCAGCAGGTCGCCCGAGCTAAGAAATACCACAACGACTACCATGTTCAGCACCGCGCCCGCCTCATGAGGGCTCGCACTAAGGAGGAGAAGGTGGGCAGTATCATCATGCTAACAACATGTTAGAATATATAACTGTTCCTGTCTAGGCTGTTTAATTCTTCCAAATTATCCACTTTTTATTTATTTTCTAAGATTATAGTTTAAGAAAAAAAGCAACAAAGAAAATTAGAGCTTAACTTTGAAGTTTTCTGTTGACTTTTTCTTTTTACTCTGAATATTTGTTTTACCTGTAAAAATGAGACAGATGTGGATCTATCTGTGTGCAGATGTTTCGGCAGCTGTTTGAAGAAGGTCTGCAGTTACAGAAGCTCAGAGTGAGGGAGCAGAGAGCCTACGCCAAGGAGCAGCGACTGGAGCATCAGAGACGACACCAGGATCAGATCGAGTCCTTGGAGAACTACTACAAGGATCAGGTAAGATACAAACCTTCCACAAAAAAAAAAAAAGCTATCAGGGAAATAAATTGGCTCATTTCCGCAGTAATGAGATGCATTTTATTCCCCCTCAGTTTTCACTACTTGCTGAAAAACTTGCAGAGGAGCGGCAGGAGATCCAGGCTCGGAAAAAAGCTCAAGAAAAGGTAAATGCTTCCCAATAAACATTCAAAATTCTTAATGCATCGCTGCTTTACTACATTTCCTCTGCATTAAAGCTTCATATACAGCCCATCTATTCTTCCAGCAACAGATATTTGATCCGGCTGCTCCGTACCAGGTTTTTCTGACAGTCTTCCAACATGTGACCCTAGAAATAGCTCTCCATTTGTTCTCCAAGTCTCTCAAATCAGTTTTCTTAGATTCTGGCTAGTGTTTACGTTTTTCCTCTGTAAACATGATTCAATGTTAATTTGACCCCCAGAATACTCCAGTGGGCGATCCAGTTAGTCATGCTCTGACAAAACCTATAGAAAAAAGCGTGTTACCAGGGTTAAGAAACTCAGACTTTTATCTGACTGGCAGGTTGTAAAGAACCAGGTAGATCTGATGTGAAGGAGTCTTCTGCCCTCATTGGGATCATCGTCACAGCAGTGATTAAAAGTCCCAGGTTCTTATCAACCAAATGAAAGTTCCAGGAGAGTTTAGTTTCATCAGGGTCTGACTGGGGCAACCTGGATGGATCCAAGGTGTTTTCTAGATCTAAATAAGTGTGAAAAAAAAATAGAAAAATGAAATTGTACTTTTAGTAAATGTTCCACTGACTAAATGATTTAGCTGCCATTCTCTGTTCCTCTATCCTTCAACTTACCTTCCTCCCATCCTTCCAGGCTTTGTTTTTTTGCATGTCCAGCAGGGGGCACTTTTGCCCTCCACAACCAATTTGGTTTATTATTTAAACTTGAGCATAAACAGATAAACCAATAAAATCTTATTTAAGCCGGGCATACACTGTAGGATTTTTTTGCCCTTTTCGGGCCGATTTTCCAGTCATGTGATAGTTTTTCTATCAGGCAGAGTTTCAGCCTGATCGCACGTCGTGTAGAGTACAGGAGGTAACGAGGTGAGATCTGCCTCTCACAACCACCTCCTGATCAGGGAGCATAAGGTCAGGAGAACTTTTAAACCCTGCGGTTTTGTTGTACTGTTTGAGCTGTAGCTGCCTGCACCGAGTGAAAATATTTCACAGTGTATGCTAGTGGTGGGTATTGGCAAAGAAGTCATGATTCGATTCGAATCACGATTCACATGCCACGATGCGATTCTATGACGATGCATCATGATACTTGAAATATTGCGATGCATTGCGATATTTTCACCGAACACTAAGAAAATTATACAGCCATTACCAGTGGCTGACTGGTT
>NW_015151534.1:224241-237751 GCF_000732505.1 Cyprinodon variegatus | reverse complement strand
AGGGCAAAAAAATCCTACAGTGTATGCCCGGCTTTAGGCATGTTAAAACTCTCCACGTCCGGGAAAGTTCAACTTCAGAGGCATTAATCCAGTCCTCTATGTTTACAGGCTCTGCTGAAAATGAAGCGGGAGCTGCGTTCTCGGATGGAGCGGGAAATTAGGGACCTACAGAGAATCATCATCCAGAACGATGAGGACGACTACTTCCAGGATCTAGAGGTCCAGAGGCTGCGGAGCCGAGTCAACATGGCTTCCTTCCAGTACAACACCAGCTATCTACACTGACCAGGAAAACCAGACCAGTGCAGGTCCAAATCTGGGATTATATCTACATCCACGGAAAGACTTGCAGCAGATTACTGTAATTCAGAACCAACGGTACAAGAATCTAACGCACAAACCTTCTCAGGCCTCTTTTTTTTTTAGATTTGCACAGAAGAGAACGTGACGAGTGTGAGAACGCAATCTTAAGTTTTATTAATGAATTTCACACACTGACAAAATGTAGCTTTAGCTCATGTAGCTAACTCTTCCTCCCTTCTGCTGCTACTCCTGAACTTCAGACATCTTGGACCAAGTCCTCCTCCATGTCCTCCTCCTCCTCGGTTCAACGTGTTGAATAAGAATGTTTTATTTTCCTGACTGCAGTCATTTGTGCTTTTATTGTGAAACAGTGAAATGTTCCCTTTGTTGCCAAATAAGGACCGCAGAGAGAAAGTTGTCACACTGACGAGTTTTAACTTTATCTTCCTTTTACACAAGATGTCTTCCTTTTTAATACGTAAACCATGAGGGGATTATTTATTTAACTTTAATGTTTGATTTTAAATTAACCTGGATTGATCTCTGGTCACCAGGGGCAACGGTAATCAGTCTGTTTATGAATTCACTTTAACCTCTGCTTGATTGTTACTCTATTTTTAACCAAATCATGAAACCTAAAAGGACCCATTGATTCTGCCACTTAATTCTGCACATTGTTTTTTGTGGATATGAAGCAAAAACAAACATCAACATCTATTAAATGTGTGGAATCACTGGTTTAAATGCATTAAATTTATTTGCATAAGATGTACATTTTACTTTGTTTTAAGGCTTATAGGATAAAAACATTTCAGTCAAAAGTTCGAGGAGGAAACCCAAACGGGGGACGGCACTGGGACACACTTTACTGTAAGTCAGACGAGGTCAACTGTTAATTCCAGAACCCAACAGAATCAATATGGAGTATATTTCCTCATTTACATAAAACCTGAACATTTACTAAATTCATTACATAATTTCATATTCTTTATTTCAAACTTTCCTGTGCAACAGTTAATTATGGGTCATAGCTACAACATTTTCATCAAAATTATAAAAAAATAAAAAAATGTATTTTATTTAAAACCAAAAAAATTTTCAATGGCGAAGAATAAAGTATTTATTTTACCAAAAGGGGAAATAGAGCAGATAACTGTTTTATACAATTTGATTGATCCACGGTGTATTTAAATATTTACTTCTGGTTACCATTCCAACTTTTGTACTAATAGGAATAGTAGGTTGAACTTTTAAGTGTTAATTAGTCAAATTCAAGGCAAAAGAAGCAAAACGAGGGAGAACACCGGCAGAGGTTTGGATCTTGATGCTAACGTAAGGAAGCAAAGGGCAGAGGAGCCACTTTCCTTCTGGATAAGTTCAATATTTGCTAATGCTAACCATTAGCAGACCAGACACCTAATTGGTCAAATGTTAGCTATGCAGCATATACAATATGAAAGCACCTCAACTAAAATCTATTTTATTTAATGTCTTCACATTTACTTGAAATTTAATAGCAGAAATTGAAAAATTATTATTCCTGCATTTATTTTATATAAATAATGAAATACATAAAAGTTTCTATAAATGCGGCCTTAAAATCTGCGTTTAATAAAATGGTAAAGAATTTCTGTTTCCATTGGTGACCTAATGGTTAAAGCATTGCGTTTGGCTGCTGGAGGTTCTGAGTTCAAGCCCCACAGACCGCCACTCTGGCTCCCTTAACCCCACAATGCTCACCACAGAGATAGGTTAAATGCAGAGGAGAATTTCTCCAGAGTGAAATTAATGTAGTTCAATTATTATTAGCATGAACCAAGCTTACTAATTAAAAAAATCCTGTACGAGCAGTGACACAGACGTCCATAAACACAAATCTCTTCAATCTACTGAACGTGAGATAGACTCGACAGTCTGAGCCCAGAGCCGTTTGTAGGCGTCTGTCATCCAGCAGGTTGGTCCAATCAAATTTGTTCTCACAGAAGCAATGTTTATGGTAAAGAACAATCTCATTTCATGACCTTACACTGACTTTCACAAAGTCTCACCAGGAAGACCCAGGAGGTCGATGATGCTGGCTTCTTCGACATTAGTAAATGCTGCAGTAGGTCAGTGGAAGCTTTCAGTCTGGATCCTTGCAGCTATAGCAGATTGTGTCCATCAGCTACCCTCAGCTGAATTCTTCTGTTGTGCATTAAGTTTTTGTTTTAACAAATTGTTGACATTACTCCAAATAATTAACATCAAACTCTCAAATTCATTTTCTGCCTCTACATGATGCAGCTTTCACCCCTTAAAATGAGAAAATTAAATTAAACTTTTTTTTTTTTTTTTTTACAAGAAATGCACATTTTTTTAAAGGTTAGTTGCATCGATTTGGTGGAAATAATCCCTCATAAATTAAAAATTATGTGATAAATGGGATTTCACACCTTTAAAGTTTCAAAGGTCTGGTGTGGAAAAACAAGGCAAATCTAGGTGTTTCTACATTTCTGCAGTGCAACTCTGTAGATCCTGGGTTCAGATGTTGCCTTTCTGCACTGAGTTTGCATGATATCCTTCTGTATGTGTGGAACCTCTCTGGAAACTTTTCCTCAAACCAAAAACATGACTGCCAGGAAAAGTGGTCCCTAAAAACAAGTCTAATAAACACAAACCACTAGCCAAGATTGATACTGCCAGCTTTCTAAGCTCTATCATGATAACTTAATAAAATACATCCTTTCTAATATTTGCCCTGATAACTAACACATACTGCACATTTTCTGTTAGTCCAATGAACTTCAATTCAATACTGAAATATTACTGTGTCCATCAGTTATTAGATATATCAAACTGAAATAGCTGTTGCAAACACCCAAATATTTAGATATAAGATTAATAGGGGTGCCCAAACCTTTTCATGACTGTATAGTTGTTATGCATGTTTTCAACTCAGTAGGCCTACTTCGTGTTGACTGAACAATGCATAGAAGCTTTTATGAAACTGAAAACTCAGTTTCCCACCTTAAACTCAATGAATTGAGAGTTGAGGATTTGAGTTTGTTAAACCTGCTTATTGAAATGGACTCCTCTTTACAAATAGTATGATATAAACAATGTGTTGTTAAATATCAAAAAGCTGTACTACTTCATAATGGTAAAAAAAAGGTTTCGGAGATGATTTTTTTTTTCTTTTTTATCTTAGGGAAATCATTAATAACCTGACTCCGCCAGATGGATTTGCTCCGCATATCCATCTGGCAACCTTCATTTGAAGTAATTTTGGGAAGGGGCGAAAATACTGGTTAGCTGATTGGCCTATGTTGGTGATAGACAGGCCAAATAAACCAATCAGATCAACGAAGCATATGACGTAACAGAGCGACGACGAAGAGGAGCCAATTGATAGATCAAACTCTTGCCGAAACCAGTCGGGAGAAGAGCAAAAACATCTTTTCCTCTGAGAAAAGCCTCCAGAGCAGTGTTTTGCTCTTCTTTCAGTGAAGAAATACTCTGTAATTCCGATAAAACTTGCTCGATAGCCACGCTAACGCTAGTTTCATCGGCTGAAGCCGCCATGTTCTTTAGACTGAAATGTCGCGCTTCTCGTTGCGTCACACCTCAACCCGCCTCAAAGCCAACGCTGATTGGACGTTCGTTTGGTGAACGGCTCCAAGCCGTGTCTCCAGACTGATTAGCGAGTGAAATCTTGAAAGCTCGCGAGATCAGGATGGTCTCACGAGGCTACATCATTAACACTGCAGATGTTTAACTCCACAAAAGATTACTCAGCAACATTTTAAAAATAACTTACGTTACCAAGTGGAAAGCTTAAATTTAATTTTCTAATATTTTTCAGATTTAAAACACATTAAGAAATAATCAGTGTCTTAGTTTCACCACCCCCAAAAAAAAGACAATAAAGCATGTTGTTCTATAAAAGATACTGCTGTTGGGTTCAAACAGCATACTTTTTTTATTGCTCAGTGTTCTGCAAGGGTATAAGAAGTTTCTTACTTTGCGTCTTTATTGTCCTTATGTACAAGTGTAAGTTACAAACTCACAGAGCAGCTAAAGTGGAAACTATGAACAAATGTATACTGTTGAAATAAATATAAAAATCAAAGGAAATATGCCATAAAAATGTTTTAGAAAAAAAACAAAACAAAACAAAAAAAAACAGGGTTTTGCTTCTTTTTACTGAATTGAATCCCCAAAAAATCTCAGACGTAGACACAAAAATTTAAACATACATTTCGGAAAACCGTTTGAGCTCTACTGGGCCCAGACAAACATGCATGTAGAAAATGTGGCATCCATGTTTAAATGTTCCAAACAAGGGGGAGGAGCGTGTATTCAACATTTTGACTTGCAACAGGTTAAAGATTGCTACATACCTTTTTAAACCAATGCTTTTTTTTTTTGATGGTGTCAAATCTAGAGAATGTACAAGTTTGTTGCTTTCAAAAAAGTGAATGCTGCAAAGTTCTGCACTGATTGGAGGGGTAGTGACAAATATGTGTTAACATGATTAAAATCATTAAACAAAAAAACAGTCCAATAACTGTACGGTTAATAGAAAAGTTTTAGATGCATAATTTGTTGAATTCCCGCAAACTTCGCAAGGACTGCATACGTTCCGTACTCGTGTTCCTCCTGCCTGATATAAACGTGATATGAATCGGGTTCATGGCTGCAATTAAATGTATACAAATGAATTTGATATTTTTTTCCTTGACAAAAAATATATATATAAAAAAACAACAAAAAAAAACTATTAAAAAATAAACTCAAACATCCATCCATACTTCCTCCGTTCATAAAGGAGCGTCTCACTGTTTGGCTTTCAGAGAGCTGATGATGGTTTCACCCATAAGATCCTGATTAGTTAAAAGCATTGCATCCTTAACTTCCATTTGATGCATAATAATAATAAAAAACATTTCAGCGGTGGAATTCAAATTTTCAGTTTTGAAACGGACCTACATATTCCTATTTGCATGATGGCCGCCTACAGGGAGAAAAGCTTTCTGAATTTTAGATTCTTCACATATTAGCCAAATTTATTTATTTTTTTGTAAAAAAAATAAAATAAAATAAGAAAAAAAACTTCTAACTTCACCTGAGAATGCAGAGATTTAACATGCGTGCAATTAAAACCAAAGAAAAACAAGCAACAATATACAAAATAGCTATATCATGGTACATATATACTTAAAAATTACAGGTCTATAGATACTTCTTTTTATCTGCGTATAACTAATATGGGCGCACACACACACACAAAAGGAAACGATATACTTTAATCCCACATAAAAGTAGCACTCATGCCATCACTGCGGATTTCGTAAAGTGCTCTGAAGTGTAAAAAGTGAGAAAATCTAAAATTATGTGACGAAGAAAAGCAATCTGCTTAAAACCTCCTCCCGTGTGTGTGTGTCTCCTTTTTTTCAGCTATGATCCATCAGCGAGTGGTCTGGGGTTAGATCAACAGCATATCACAGGCGTGCATGCTGCTGCAGACAGTCGTGTGCAGAGGTGAGGAGGAAGATGAGCCCCAGAAAAAAGTGAGGTTTCATCAGCTCTGCAGTGAGATACGGCAAACTGAAGGTGAAACGTAACTAGAACGCGTCTGTGTGCGTGCGGACTGATACAGACATGCAGTGTCTGCTGAAGTATTGATATCCTTTGCACTTTTTCACATCTTCGGTTTGCAAAAAGTGCATCACTGCGACGCATTTTGCAGCATTTCTTTCAGGTCAGTTCAAAATTGTAAGGTGGAAGGAGGATGATGCATGAATTTGCGTTTAAACAGAAAAAACTTAGGTGTGTATATGATTTCAACCCCTTTTACTCAGATACCCTTTAATTAACATCCTCTGCAACCACAACGGCAAACTTTACCCACAGACGGCCGTCGGCCATAACCGACAGGAAATGAAACCAGATCAGCTGTGGAACAGTCTGCCAGCAGGACAAGAGTTAGGTGTGAACTCCTCAGATCCGGCAGGCAGGAGGCCAAAGAGTTACTATGGATTAATTCTGAAACAAAGTAAAGCAAAAACTATTTGTACAGTCGTATGCAAAGAACTGAGGAAAAACTTCATGTTGGGGATGCTTTTCATCAGCGGATCAGAGAAACTGGTCAGGTTTAATAGGAAATAATTACAGAGCGCTACTGGAGGAAAGCCAATTACATCCATTGACAGGACAAAACCAGACCTACCAAAACCAGACCTACCAAAACCAGACCTACCAGCAGAGGAACCGTTACCAGAGGAACTGTTACCAGAGGAACAGTTACCAAGGAACTGATTGGATCAAAGCCCAGCAGTAAGCTGGACTAACTCAGACCTAAAGAGAACTTTCAGATTAATCTCTCCAATCTAATTTGAGTTGTTTTCTGAGTGAAAGGGTGCTGAATGTAAAATACACACTTTTTATAGATTTCGACGCATTAAAAATGCTAATTGTCTACCTTTACACAAACGAGTATGAGGCTGTAATGTAACAAAGCAATTTAAGGGATACTAAATCTTTAGCCACCCTGCTCCGTTTTGGGATGAAAAAAGCCTTAATCTCAAGATTCTGCATAATGTTGACGGCCTCTTTCCACCTGATACAGATTTTATTAAATTTTTTTAAGTACTAAATGACTGCTGGTGTGAAGAAACAATTCATTAAAATGTTAAGCTGCTCCACAGCATTTTAGGATGAATAACTTCAAATACTGAGGTAGGGTGAATCCAAGGTGCTCCAGCAGGATGAAGGAACACCAGCTCTGCAGCCATGAGGACTTAGAGGGATAAACTGAGACCAAGATGGCTACTAATGGAATGACTCAGCTACCTGCAGTGTTACAGATTCAGTAGCTTGAGCAAATTGTTCTTATGTGTCAATGGTACATTTTTGAAGCTGGTAACAATTTCCTAAAAACCTTTAAATTATTTTATTTTTTTATGAGAGCAAAAAATAAAGAACCGAGACCAAAGAAAAGACAGGATGCAGCTGCAGTTTGAACAGATGATGGAGGAACGTGGAAGTGGGTGGGAGAGGAGGAAGACTGTAGGCTGGGGTCCTCGGAGGGGGGAGGGGGAGGTGTTAAAGCGGCAAGGTTTCATCAGAGTCCAGCACGACTGCGTCAGACGACACGTAGCCTCATTCCACTGCAAAGCCGCACGTCTCCTCGATCGCCGTCAGTAGCTTGTCGTACAGTTTGTCGTAGCTCTCGTAGGGAGGAATGTCGATCCGGTTGAAGCTGAAGAACAAAGAAAAAATAAACAGCATGAATACCTGAAACACTAATCTGGTTCACAGCCAAACGTTTACCTGAACAAGAAGAACGCTGACCTTTACGTTTAAATGAAAAAAACTAATAATGTGCAAAGACAAATGGAAAGAAAACTAAACAAAATGTCTTTTTTAACCATAAAAGAAAAGTTTTCTCCTCTAAAGACTCGATGTGGGCCTCACCAGGTGTGAGCTTTGGGCAGGTTATTGGTGTTGGCATCAATCTGATGAATGGTGAAGAGTCTGGGTCCTGCTGCACCTGCAATAAAAACAAACCAGACTCAGTTTAAGGCCACAGTTAGCGATTATTTTAAAGCTTTCTTTTAGAAAAAAACCATCATGGCTGTCCACACAATTAGCTGAGTCTGAGAGATTGCTGCAACGTCATTGGCCGAAGACAGTCGGCATCAACTTTTACCAACTGGCGCTGTACCATCAGCACATTTGGATATAATTTAAACATATCATGAGTGAAGAAAGCAAAAGTATAAAATTGAATATGCAAATGTGAATTTCTCCATAAAATAAATACATGTTCCATGAAATAAGAAGATGTGACATTTATCCAAAACATTATTCAAACATTTAAATACACCATTAAATCATGAAATGCACCATTAAATAATACGCTGCACCATTAAGTACTTATTCTTATTTTAATTCATGAAACAATTTAATCTGATTTTATAAAATAAACATATTTAAGAATGATTACAAATTAAATAGAAAATCCCTTTATTGTCCCCAACAGTAAAAACATACAACATGTCAGCAGCGTGTTATTTAAAGTGAACTAACAGGCACTTTTTGGGAGAAGTGATGGTTACATGTATACTTTATTCCAGGGGTGAACAATTAGAAATCAGCGGGGTACGAATAAAGAAAATCATCAAGGTCCGCAGACATTTTTAATAATCTGTTACTTTAAACAGAATTTAATACTGAATAAAATGCGGTTTTTATACATCCATTGACTTTTAAAGAAAATAAAATATGAAAAAATAAAAAAGAAAATTTTTCCATTTTAAAATCTGAAGTGTTTTTTAAAGTAGAGAACAACAAGCGTTCAGTTTGGTATATAGACAATTTCCTGACTCTCATATTTTAATAAAAAACCTGAACTGACCATTTGCTATTTTCCTTTCTTTTTTCTGTCTTAATGAGAGCAGTGGGCTTTAGGCTGCCCTGCAAGGCTTTAAACCTGGGTTTGAATGGAGACTAAGCCATTCTAAAGCCATTCCAGGCTCATTGGTGAGCTCATATATTCCCCAAAACTAAGACTGTTTGTTTAAATGATTGGATGCAAACTATTGGTACTTCAACATACCAGGAAGCAGATTTCTCATCTTGATCAAAATATTTATTTTATACTAGTCTAAGAGGCTTAAAAGTTTCTAAAATCCTGTCAAAATTTCTAAGAGCACATCTCATTACTTCAAAAGAAACCTCTCATCTCAGGCCTGGATGAAGAGATGCTGAGTTTGGAAGCAGAGAACAAACATAGTTCATATAAACCATGGATGATCCTAGTTATCCCTGTTACAAAAATCCACAACAAAAAGAAAATATTTGGGCAGAAAGTGAACATATGCTGGCTGGATGATGGTGGGGAGTTTTTTTAATATGTCATATTAATTCAAGGGTTCATTTTCGCATGTTTTGCTCTTGAATTAATACTAATATCGCGCATGCTCTCCTTGAGCTCCGAGGAAGTCGGAGGGGAGCAACACGGGAAAAACAGCGGAGGCTGTAGGGTTTGATTTGCGCAGGAGGTCTGGAGCTCAGCAGAGCGGAGTCGGAGGATTTGGGATTGTAATAATCCTGCAATAAATTAAGAAAATAGAGTATAGCAGCGTTTAACAAACAGACAACTAACAGCATCCTCAGCGTGACCAATGATTCCAAAAACAACTGCTGATTGGGATTTTGTCCAGTTTTTTTTAAACTTCCTTTTCAAGCAAATTCCATTTAGTTGATATTTAAAATTTGTTGAGAGTAAGAAGGACATTTAAAACAAATCCCAATTTCCCAGGTGTAAACAAGTACATCCAAAAACTGGATTCAAAAACAGTTTGAGTTTTTTTCTTAAATTAAAGAAAAATAAGAATTTCCTAATATAGGCCTATTTTACCTTCATTTAAGCACATAATTAAAATGATCTGATAATTGTATGAAAAGTTTTTCCTCTAAAATAAGATAATTAGGTCATATCCTCTTACATCCGCATTGGCAAACGGTTTAACTTACCTGATCAAACAGAATGAAAATACCGTTATTTCAATAAAAATGTACTTACTTATATTGACATTTTAGTGGCTTTAAATTAAGCAAATCCTTTCAATCTGTGTAGAGAGGAGGGCCTTATGTTCTTTTTTATTAATCATTTATTCATTAACATTTCTTCAGGCTGTAACCTCATTCTTATTTTTTGTCCCTCAGGAAGTGATTAGTTAGTCAGGAAAGATGATATCCATTATTTTCATAATTTCTGTGTGGATATTTAGTTTTTTTATTTAGTTTTTTTTACTTTATTCTAACAAAAGTTCAACATATGACTACTTTTTTTAAATGTCCAACATACATTTTTTGTTACTTTCTGGCTATTGAGGTCAAAATATTGACCTCAATAACACATTACTGAAGTCGGTTTCCCATTTGCTAGCATAGTAAAAAACGGATTTTCACACCTTTTACAAGATCTTACATCATAGCTCTGTAGAATTCTATAGAACTTAGATTTATAAAGTTTGGACTAAACTGTTCAACACAACAAACATATTCTTTAAAGCGGAGGCTGCCGTCTATCACCCTTTGACTCTTTGTTATAATGATAAAAAAAATGTTTAAATGCGTTAAAGCAGAAGCTTAATTGACATCTTGAATCTCAGGGAACCTAAAAGAGGAAATGATGGTTATGTCAGTCACTCAAAACCAAAATAAACTATGAAAGTCAAAAATAAAACAAGCAGCATTTTTCCATATCTATGCAAACATGGAAGCTTATTCATTTCAATCTTTCAGTCTGTTTTGAAACCTGTTAAACAATCAAAGAACATTTTTCTTTGTAGGATGAAATAATTCAAGACCAGAGTTTAAAATTCAGTCTAAAGCAACAGCAGCTAGATAGGAGCAACATCTGGACATCAGCTCTCTAAAGTAATCGGATAAAAAGAGGCGAGTGACATTAAGTACCCTGTAAAGCCTTGAAGCCTTGCAGTGGGACTCTGGATGAGCCAGTAACAAACTGCAGGAGCCGGGCCCTCCGCTCCTCATCAAACGACTCCACAGCCTTCCAAAACCACTTGACAATGTTGCTGTCTAGGGTGCAGTGCTTCAGACGAGTGTTGGACCTCCAGTCGTTGATGTCGATCTTTCCCAGGCCGCACACGATCAGCTGAAAGCGCAAACATTTCATTCCAACTTTAAATCCCGTTTCTTTAGAACATTAAAAACAGAGCGGAAGACGGAGAGCGAATGAGATGCACGGCCGGTTTCTAGGATGGTTTCTGATGCCGGTTTACCTCTAACTCCTTCTCGTCGAAGGCTTTGAGCAGGTGCTGTGGGATGACTTCGTTGAAGCCCTTCTGGAGGGCCAGAAACTGAGCTTCGATACCATGAAGGAAACGCCAGTTTACATAAAGTCTGCAAGGAGGTCAAGAAGGTCAGCAAGATAAAACATCACAGGAGGAGAAACAGCAGTGAGGAGGTGGAGCTGCTGTGGGGCTCTGCTATCATTGTCTAAGTCCAGTCCCGTACCTGACATACTCCTTCTTGGTCTCTTCTGTCACTGGGATGCTCTTCCCATTGGGCTTCAGCTCGTGTGGGATGATTTCCCCATAGGCATTATGTTCCACACAGAAGGTGTGGTCCAGGACGCCTGTGATGTCATTATCCCTGAGGAGAAGGATTAGACACTCCTTTAATACTCAAAGCGTTTACTGACAAACCTGTCCAACGTTTTGCTCATGAAGCCGTTTTTCACTCTCCAGCAAAAACCTGTCCTGATGTTTGCCTGCAGGTTTTACTGGACCTGATCTGGTCACGACGTCACTCAACACCAATAAAAAGCTACAGGTTCATGTCCACAAAGGGTAACTCCATTTAAAGAGCTCTTCTAATGAAAAACCCATTTTGAACATGATGATAACCGATGATAAAAACTGGGTTCATCCAATAAAGTAGAAGAAGTAGAAGGAGTTACCATTATTCCTGACTTTAATGCTATGTGGCTGTTATGTAAACTTTTATACATATTTGCCATTACTTTGTTGTAAACATTGTTCAGCTGGTGCCAGAGCATGTGAGCGGTGCGGAGCATGGAGCGAGCAGCAGAGCGGTTTTCAATTCAAAGGCTGGAGCAAGGATTTGGCTCCGCTTCAGTTCGCTCCTATGCGCCCACAAAATAAATAATAAAATAAATGAATAGTTAAATAGGAANTATCAAGCTTGCTTAATACTGTGCACAGCATACAACCTCAAAATGTTGTTCTTATTGTTTATTGTATTTATTTATTTATTGTATTTTAATTATTAATCAAAATATTTCTGTTGAAATTTGGAGTTTTTATCCTAGCGGTATCGAAAATGGTATCGAGTATCGAATATTTTCCTTAGTATCGGTATCGAATTGAAAAGTTTAGTATCGTGACAACCCTACATATTTGCCATTACTTTGTTGTAAACATTGTTCAGCTGGTGCCAGAGCATGTGAGCGATGCGGAGCATGGAGCGAGCAGCGGAAGAAATATGGTGAAGCGTAGAGCGGTTTTCAATTCAAAGGCCGGAGCAAGGATTTGGCTCCGCTTCAGTTCGCTCCTATGCGCCCACAAAATAAATAATAAAATAAATGAATAGTTAAATAGGAAACATGGGGCAACATGAATGGAGCGAGGTGTTACGTTCACAGCTGGGAAACAGTGTGATAATGTAACAGCCAGTTAAACATATTCTTTAAAGCACGTCATTAAATCAAACGCCGTGTGTCCCAGGGCGCTGGCATCATTACATGAAGGAAATACCCGCTCCTGAAAATTTGAGCAAGCGTGGAGCGATTTCAGCAGAGCGGCAGGAAAATTAGGGTGAGCGCAGAGCAAATTTTGAGCGGAGCGTCCTGGCGAACATCCTCCTGCGTGGGAAGGGCGCGGCGCCCCGCTCCGTTCACATGGTCTGGCTGGTGCTTTCATTTAGTTGTTTTGTACAATTGGTTTGAAAAAAATGTAATGTATTAAATGAATTTTAAGTAGAAAATAAAGGTGAAATTCTAAAAATAAATACTTTATTTGTGAATTTCCATGGTTGTTGATGCCAACTGTACCATCATAAAATTCAGTATTTCATAAAGCAGGGTTCTGTGTTTGTCTCCTTCCTGTTCCACCTCAAATGGATGCTTGATGAGGGTCGACAGACACTGAACATAGCTGCAACTAACCAGCAATGAGCTCTTTCAGCCTAAAGTTTTGAAAAACGGCAAACCAAAATCATATAAATGTACTTAAATAAACATGCATTTATAGGAACTCTTTCATGAACAATCATCATTATGGAGAATGAAAAGTGGAAAATTAAAACTGCAAAATAAAGCAAAGCATGTTTGGCTTCTGTGATTGTGAAATTATTTATTCGTACTAATGATTTTCATCTTTATCTTGATAATGAATTAATGAAACCGATATTTGGGAACATGGTTTTAATATCTTTGTAACTTTAACTGTAATTTAGCACAATTTGAACATTTTTGCAGATTAAAACAAATAATGCCTTTGTTTGCCTTTGACAGTGCTTAGTATTTTTTATTACTTATATTATTTAACTTTTTTCTTTTTTGTATGCTGTGTATTGTGTCAGTCAGTCTTTGATCTTACATGATGGTTAAAGGGGATTTATGATTACATGACATGAAAACCGTCTTTCCTAATCTGAGCCACCTATAGGGCTA
>NW_015151534.1:218962-224118 GCF_000732505.1 Cyprinodon variegatus | reverse complement strand
TTGTACACTTTTCCTTTGATAGAAAATGGTTAACCAATCTGACTGAAAGATTTGCTTAAATCATCTCTGCAAAGTGTTTTAAGCTTGAATTACTAGATTAACTGATGATTATTAATCTTATCTGGATAATAAAAGCAGTATTTACTATCAGTCAGTGACAAAACAAAAGAGGCTTCTTTTTAACTGCTGTATATTTGATGTTCCACAACCTCAACACCAGAGGGCGCTACAGTTCAAAGAGTTAATTTATCGTTTTCTTTTTATGAGACAAAAAGTTAACAGCTTTGCTTTTTATTTTTTCCCCTACATGAAATGTTAATCCAAATAGATGTAGGTTGCAGGAAAATCTTAATTAAAAGAGTAAGAATGTAAATAAATACTTGAAACAAATTGTAGAAAAAACAAATCCTTTTTTAAGCTGTAAGTATTTAGACTCCTCTAACGTACTCCTGGAGTAATTCCTTCATATTCTACTTTTCACCACGAACACTGAATAAAAAAAACAAAACACTGGGAAATACTGATTAAAATGCCTTATATGCGACACCGCCGGCAGCTATGCTTGACGTCTGATGAAAAAATATGTTCCTTCTTACAAGATCCAAACAAGGCTGTTGTGGAGGTCGGGGTCGACAGATTCCATGTCGTCCAGCGTGATTGGTTTTCCGAGCAGCTGCTTGTAGAACGGCAACGTAAAGCCTCCGTCGATGTAGTGGCCGTGAAACACCGCCATGCCCATAATACGACCCACAAAATGGAAATAGGACAGGTGTTCCTGCAGATTACAGAGGATCACAACATAAAGACACTGCTTATCTAGATTCTGATTAAACCTCTTAAATAACAGTCAATCAAAAATAGACACTTATCACCATGGTGATATCTTATTAGCATTTGGATAAATCTTAGTCTTGTTTAGATACAGATAGTCTGACCACATAAGACACTGTGTTTTCTCACTGGGTTGACGGCAGAGTCTGGGTTAATCTGCAGAGTGTAGATGTCGTCTCTGGAGTATTGGAACAGGCCGTAATATGGGTTCAACATCTCGTGTGACAGCAGGTATAACCACTCCCTGAAACGCAGTTTGATTTAGCCTCGTCGTTTTAAGTCAAAGCTTTTAAACGTATGTCGAACCAGCAACAACCTACCGAGCTACTCCTCCATAGTCCAATCCTTCCTCTCCTCTGAATTTGATCATCAGTCTTTTCCACAGATCCTTTGGACGCATTTTCATCACTTGCCGATACGACTCCTGAAATTCAACACAGAAAACTATTACTATATAATGAATAGTGCTAAAATTTCAAGACAACAAAACACCAAGTGTTAAAATATTGCTTACGATATCAAATATACGTCTGCACAGGTTTAGTAGGAGGGCCAGGGTGGGGTGAGATACATCTTTTTAACGTTTGCCTCATAGTCAAAGAACCACTTGATGCTCTGGAGCTGCAGGTTCTTAATGCATTCAATTTATTTTTAAATCAGTATTACAGTAAAACTCTGAAGGTCAAATCAGAAATTGATCTGAGATCAAATCCGTTAGGGTTTCTTTGCCTG
The DNA here is from genome assembly GCF_000732505.1 of Cyprinodon variegatus. Taxonomy (NCBI): domain Eukaryota; kingdom Metazoa; phylum Chordata; class Actinopteri; order Cyprinodontiformes; family Cyprinodontidae; genus Cyprinodon; species Cyprinodon variegatus. The sequence continues at coordinate 222,555 of NW_015151534.1, read as the reverse complement.
ATTATTTCCTCGTTATGGATTGATTTAGTATGCTGCTGTCACTACAGGGGCCATAACAGGGCAGGGAACTATTCTGCAGGGGCCCTGGACCCCTTTGGCCCTGTGTGTCGAAGCCTGATGTCATTAGATCTAGTTATAGAGATACTAAAGAAAAATCATTTATCGGTTTAAACAGGCCCGATCCATAGGGGCGTGTCTGCTCAGTCTATTTCTATAAAAAAAATTAATATATGTTTAGTTAATTTCAAGTTAAAAATCTAAACAGCAGGGAGGTTTACCCTTTGTGAGCATCTATAAATCATATAAAGACTTTAGTATCGTTTCAGATTTTTTTTCACATTTGACAGGTCTCTCTTGAAAAGGAGATTCTATTCAGAGAAGCTTTACCTCTTCGAATAAAGGTCATAAATTAATAAATAAGTACAGCTGATATTTGTTTGCAGGGTGGAATTTATCCTTTCAACAAAATTTATTGTTTTAAAGTTCCTATTCTGACCTCAGACTAATCCCAAGTGTGTATTTACATATATACTGTCACACACATATTAACAGCATTGATAAAAACATTCAGGAAACTGGAGTCTTGGTATCAGAAAAGTCTAAAATTGAAATTGGATCTGAGATGAAAAAAATCAGGATTGTTGCATCCCTAGTTGGTTAAAGTTTAGATGATATCAAACTGGATAAATTCTCCATAGAAAGCTGTGGGATCATGAGAGACAAAGACATTTTTTTTTAACGTTTTATAGACTCAACTCTTTAAATCTAATTTTGGCAAATTGCTGACCATGTTTGTGTGCAGAAATAAGGAACATAATACAGTCATAAAAATATAACTTTCATAGAACATGAGTTCCTTTTTTTTTTCTAAAGAACTAGGGCTGCAACTAAAGATTATTTTGCAAATCGATTATGTTGATTTTTTTTTTTTTCAATTAATCGATTAATAATCAGATAGCCAAAGAATCTTTAAAGAAGATTTTTATGAATTTAAACCAGGTAAAACTAAAATATTTCCAGTTGAGGAGCTCTGGACAGAGCAGATTGACAGACAAAAATGTTTTTAATTTTTATTTTAAATGCAAAATGTTAAAATTATTGATATAATTACTGCTCTGAGTGGGTTGCTCTGTTTTTACAGTCTCTATTCTCCAGTTAATTGATTACTAAATTAGTTAAAGATTATTTCAATAATAGATTAATTACAATTAATCTGATTGTTTCAGCCCTATAGAGAATCTTCAGGAAATACAAATATCACGTATGTATTTGTGAATAATAGCTTTCATTGTTTAGAGAAAGCAGACGCTGAAGGACGGGTGGCTCAATGCAAAAACAGATGAGTAGAAAAATAGATGGACATTGGACATTATTCTTACTTTTAAAATTATCATTAACCTAAAACATATTTCAATTTCAGAGCTTTCTGAGTTACGTAAGATATCAGGTTAATGAAGTCACAACAGCAGTCAGGAGCAATAATATCCTAAGTGTGCATAATTTTTCGCACACGTCACCAGGGGCCTGCAGTGGCTCTGCCGTCAGAAACCTGCACCACCGGTTCCTGCTTGAAAACATCAAGACAGTCTGCAGAGCAGGTTTGAGAACTTCCTACTTTTCCCCCCCGTCTGTCAAAGCGGGATGAAGTCATAGCTTTCATAGCTCAGCTTGTAGTTAAGAACTTATATTCAGCAGCAAATACTCGCAACTGCTGTCTTCACTCCTCTCCTCGCCCTCTCCACCCCCCCACTGCTTTAGCTGCTGAAATCACGCAGAAGGAATGCCGACTGGAAGAACAAGAATAGGAACCAGAAGGAGAAGAAGAAAACGAATGGTAATATCTGTGGGGTGTTGAGGGAGTCTTTCCCTTTCTGCTGGGTTCTGGAAATCATGAGACAGAAAATCTCAAACAGTGGGTCTGTATGGCTCAGGGCAACGCCTGGCGATGTAAAAAAAAAAAAAAGAAATCATCTTAAGTAGTCTGGTTAGGTTAAATCAGGTCTGACAAGTGATGCATTAAATATTTCGCTGTTCTTAAACTAATGTATAAAAGCGTCCGCAGATGTGCTTGGTGCGTCTAAACGGTGTAATTTAAGCATTTACCTCAAAGATCTCCTCTCGGCTGACCTCGATGCGGCAGTGGCCAGCTTGGGGCTGTTGCTGAGAGAGCTCCTGCCGGAGAATCTTCAGCTTCTGCACCAGGTCCCTTTTGTATTTGGGCACTGTCAGACACTCGGCCTCTTCGGGTAACTGAGCGGGAGACAGCGCCTGCGGAGGCACGCCAGGACCTCCCTGGTCCTTTAACTGCGGCGGATGACTGGAGGAGAAAATGACACAAAGATGATAAGAACGATTCAACCTGGTAAAAAGAAAACATTTGATAAAAGCTTTTATTTAAATCAGATATTAAAGATGACTGTGTTTTGCAGTGTTTTCTATCTCTTTTACTGCTCTGTAGCCAGTAGAGGGATGTAACAGATTTGCACAAAGAAGAACAAAGGAGAGATGTGTTGTAGAGGGAATTCCCAGACCCCTTCCTCTCCTTAGCTTTGACCACAGACCAGTGGATTTTTGTCAAAAATTCCCTCTCTGCCCTCAAACTCATCGCTGGTGTTAAAACAACAGACCCTTAAGCGTCTGTGAATCCAATCCCGACCAGTGAGCAGGCACAGCTTATTACCAAACATCCAGTTAAGAGGGGAAACAAACCAAATAAGCAGAAATACACAAGCTCAGTCACAGCAGCCGGTCAAATCCCACTAACTTCACTAAATTCAGCAACTTTCTTTTTTGATCAAATTCCCCCTAAATCATTCCCCCAGCTGTTTCTGTCTGAATGCCACGACAAACACTCACCATCTACTTAGAGCTAAAAATGCTTCTGGTTGCTGCTGCGTCCTTAAAGGCAAATTCTGAGAAGACGTTGTCTTTGTTCTGTTTCTCAGAAGAAGAAAAAATAATAAAAACAATACCAACAAATGTTCTTGATTCTGTGATTGGTTGGCTCTGCTTTTGGTGATGAAGACCTGCAGCTATGAAGACCGGCTTGCTTTAATGGTGACATTCTGGTCATCTGCACAGTCAAGTCTAGCATCTCTCATCTTTTTTTTTTTTAAATCCTTTCTTTACACCTCAATTAAATGATTAGTTGTCTGATAGCAGCTTGATGTATCTAATGGTTTGATTCAAGGACATCTAAATGCTGCAGAACGCTGGGCCTTCTGGGTCAAACCCTCACACTTCAAGGTTTAGGTTAGATACATCTGCTTCCTGGTCCAGTTCTGCAACATCATCTTTATTAAACAAGGTGTAAGTATAACTCTATTCTGTTACCAGGAGATCAGTCCCTCCTGGGAAAATAAATTAGTATTTTTTTTATCCCATCAATGGAGGGAATGCATGAGATACTTTCAAATTTCCTGGTAGATGGCTCTGCTGACTTCTTCAAGCCATCGTTAACACCATGTGATTCTTGCCCGAAAATTCAAGACTTCTGCTTCACAGTTCTACAAAGGCTGTGCTTCTGCTTTTGCACCTTTTTTTTCGTTCCACTCAAGTGTACTTTAATTTTCAGCGAGGAAGTATTTGAACAC
>NW_015151534.1:186265-216792 GCF_000732505.1 Cyprinodon variegatus | reverse complement strand
TTGCTTTTTTATGAACTATGTTTGTTCTCTACTTCCAAACTCAGCATCTCTTCATCCAGGACTGAGATAAGAAGTTACTTTTGACTGGATTTGATTCAACTTTTAAGCCTCTCTGTATTAAATTAATATTATATATATATGCCTCCTGGTATGTTGAATAACAAATTTGCATCCAATCTTTTAAATAAACGGTGTTAGTTTTTTGTAATAAATAAGAATTATGCTCTAATTTGTAGTTACCGATCTGTCGTTACTATATTTTAATTTGACAAACTGGATCATCTCAATTTTTCTTTTTCCTGTTTAGTGCGATTGCAATTGCGGATCTTGACCTGGCTGGACCTAAGCAGAGCAAAGAATAGCATGGCTCTGTATTTTGACGGTGACGGACGGAGAAGACGTACGTGGACAGAGACATGCGGAAGAGTGGCAGGGGATGTGGAACAGTTCTCATTGATTAACATGACAGACAAGTACTCCACACGATGTACGTGAGCGGGTCGGAGCGGAGAGCTGACAGAGTGTGTGGAATCTGGGGGTAACATGGCCAAGATTATAGAGCTGTCTAAAGACACTAGAGACAAAACAGCAGTGTATTAAGGAGAATGACTGGGTCCATATTTTGCCAGATTTTGGGGAAAAACCTCCTCAAATAATTGGCCTGACTGTTTATTTCTAACCATTTCATTCGCATCTATTAATCTAATGCAAACCAATGCTTAAAATGCTTCTGCTGTGAATGGAGTTGGGAATTAAACATATACTTAAATCTGTTTTACATTTATTTTTGTCTTGACTATGTCTAATTTGTATAAGAGTAAACAATTTTTTCTTCAGCGACTGCAGCCGAGGTTGGAGCTCGAGGAGAGACGTTAAAATATATATTTGATTATTAATAAATACTGATGTTAAATAACAGAAAAAACAGTAATGCTGATAGTGTTTCTGTAGGTATCTGTGTATTTAATTGTTTCTTCCTTTACTTTTAACTTATCTTGGTGTAGATGGTGCCTTTTCTTTTTTTTTTTTTTTGATTTCTGTTAGGAAAACAAAAATCCTACAAAATCTTAAAGGGCAAAAAGACTCCAAGAATCACTTTATCTTAGTAACATGTAAAGACCTGCCCACACTTGTTTCTGTTCTTGACCAGTTTTGGGACACCAACTTTTAGTTTCATTATAAATACTAGATCCATTCCAGAACAAATGTACAGGGAGGAAACTGCACTGATTCTATTTGACCTTTTTAGTCATTTTGCAACCTTTCCTCTAACCCCATAGGTTTGTCTGTTTTAATCGTCTCCGTTAATCAATCCATCCTTGCAATTGTACAGTTTTCTGACGAAACAACAGTTGTCTAAAAGGAGTAAAAGGGATGAAATCTCGTTGGACAATTATAGACCTTTATATCAGTTTGGATTCATATAATCCAGACAATTTTTTTTTTCTGCTGAGACAGAATAAGATAAAGTCTGGACATAGGTGAGCTTTCTAGTTTTGGCCTGCTCTAAGCCCACACTGTGGTGTCTGTGGTGAAACGCCTGGGTGGGCTTCAGAAAAATATATTCTTTCCTTTAGCAGGATAGCAGCCCTCATTTTCCCTTGAGAAGACGCTGAGCCAGCAGAGGACGCCTTTAAAAAAGGCTACTGTCCTCTGCAAGGAGGGGGAATCAAAGCTGCAGTTGGTCAGACAAAGGCAGTGAACCAAGAGGTCTGCTTTGATATATGATGGAGAGGAGGTCCTGAAAGGCAGCAGCACACAGTCCATCTCCATTGCCAACACTTATGTGCTGTGGGTCTTCTAGCTTAGAGGGTTTAAGAGAAGCCTGTCTATCTATTTGGGCTCCCCAGGCTAAATGGGTGCAGTGTTTTCACTAGTTTATCCCCTGTATAATCAAGTCTGCTTTTATTTATTTCTTTGGCAAGTGCTGGGGCTCCTTCCATGTTAAAGAAAGGGTAAGGCTACATCAGGGCAGTTCCAAAAACACTTAAACAAGATGCACAGCAAAGAAAAATACATTTAAACAAAGCCGATGAATTTCATGTTGACCAAAAGGCTCAGAAACTATAAGAAAGCTATTTTTACCCGCTTTATTTTGGGGAGAGCGGCTTCATCTGAAACATGCTTAGAGCGTAACCGTTTTAGTTGTCAAACAAGACTTTGAATATAGAAAACAGACCCAAGAAGCAACTAGAAAGAAATGAAATTAGACAGTTTAATACTGTATAACACAGAGTGAGATATTATGGGTCGCAAAAAAAAGCAGGTAATAAAGGTTTGAAATGGATGGCCGGCCGGCAGCTGAACCCAGGGAGTCGTGATGTGTCTTAATCCTACTAATTTAATCTGCAGAGCCTCTTTGCAAAGGCTGCATGCAAACCGAATGCTCAGCTGCTCGTCTGTGGGTGAGAATCTGCATCGTTTCTTTCACACAGTTTTATAGTGCTGTGGTGGTTGACTAACTATAATTGCGTTAAAGTCACAGCAGCTGCAGTCCAGAGAATTGAAGGAGCTCACAGGAGAACCTTTAGTCACCCCTCATTCCCTTTTCTACAGTACAGAGGAAAATACCCAGGAAATGCCAAAAACATGCCAGTGAAAGACTGACCTCTCGCATTCCTTCGAAACAGTAAATCACTCCTGGCCTGAGAAATAAAAACAACTGAAACTGCAGTAAAGTAGAAGCAGACAGGCTGTTGTGAACAAAGCGGAGAAAAAAAGGTCTGATTATTTGGATGCTTTAAATCTACAAAGGTTTGTAAATGATATGTAACATCTGCTTTAAGACAACAGGGATTTTTTGGAAACCTTCCAGTAGAGTTAATACTTTATTATAACACATCTGGACTTAAAGTGGCATACTGTTACATTTACAGCACCTTGCAAGAGCATTCTTCCCCCTTGATGTTTGGTGGTACCTTTATTTTGCATAAGTTTGAACCAGTAGAAGTTAAATGTATGGAGGAGGATCTTTTATTTCCAGGTGGATCCTCTAAATAAGTGGTCATCCTAAATGTCAATCATTCTGGTGATATGTTTACGTAAGGCTGCCATACGTGCTCGTCCCGTTAGCCATCTTTACCCCAGAATGATTTGTGCAGAGAGCTCTCCTTGCAAAGCACTATAGGATGTAGGCCCTGCTGTCGCCAAAGACTGACGCTACCCGACAGTGGTGACTAATAACAAAGATGGCACAGGAAATGTGCGGAGGACGAGGAGCTACGTGACCAACGGGGCAAAAAGCAGTGATTATCTGTCCAAACGGTCAGTTAACAGAGTTCAATCAAGGTGCACTATATAGTCCCCACTGTATGTGGACACAGTTAGCTTGTATGAGAACAGCACATTTTAAACAGGGCATGCATGAGGAGAATTAGGCTTGTGTATGCTCTTGCAAGCGCATTTCTTTTTTTTTTTTTTTAAGCGGAGAGGGAGGGTCTTTTAAAAAAAATCCCCCACAATACCTTTAATCATACATGTTTTTGGAATGCTGTAGATTTCTTCCTTAATAACTCTTAAGGGCTGCTTATCCTCGGGCAGCAGTGTGTCGCAGTGATCTTGTCGCAGATATTTTTGATTTATGCCCAATATTGAAGCATGGGCTGTGCTTTTATTCCACGCCAAAACGCAGAGGGACAATCAGGAACTAGCTGTGGTTCTAGATACGGAAGAGGCGGTGAGGAAGTGGGGGTAAGCTTGTCCAACAACGGAGGCACATGAGGGCCAAAAAGAGCAGAGATCCAGGTGGAAAAAGGGTCCCGGCGTTCTCGCGCACCTCGCTCTTCTAGCTGGTCCAACTTCACGAGTCGTTTTCCACAATCGCGGTCATAAAAACAAAACAGGCCTGTTTGACCAATCAGAGGCCTTTTGTCTGCGATCACCTACAATCTGGGAGAGGTGCAGCAGAGTGTCTGCGTTAACTGCAATACACATGCAGACGACCTGGTTCCTAAAAATAAATCAGCCTTTATTCACCACATCTAACCCTGCTTCAACCTACAGACAGTCATATTTGCCCATTCTTGGGAAAAACTGTTGAGGCTAATTTTCCGCCTGGACTTTGACTAGGACGTCCTATGGTGATTATTGCTTTGATTAAAACCGCTCCATTACAGGCTGCGCTCTAAATTTAGGGTTGGTCGCAATATTTTTATCTCAACTTACTAATATATATAAATAAAAACAAGCATACTCAACACTTTTTAAAACATCCGTGCAAATATTGATGTAGTTGTCATGAAGATTTAAAGCTTGGTTGGGAAAACACCGACCCACTGATGGCCATCTAAAAATACCCTCTCCAAACACTGATGTAATCTCTCAGCCAGACTTTTCTGCCAGAGCAAAAGAAGGAAGCAGAGTATGTGAGAGACAGTGTGGTAGACCACAGACATGCAGATGTGTCTGACTGTCTGACAATTCTAGACCTTCATCACCCCAGGTCAAAGGCTTTCTAACCTGTACTCTCATCAAGAGAACTGAGGTTGTACTGAGAATGTACAAGACATAAACTCTGCTTAAAAACAAAAAAAAAAAAAACTATCTATTCATCTTGTGGCAAAAAAAACAAACAAAAAAACAAGGTCTCTTCAGAGTGGGTTAAAAATGCTAACAGCAAAAACAAAACTAAGCAAAATGTTTGGTATGCCAGCAATGAAAGGAAATCTGATAGACAGAACATGTTTACAGTTTTTGCTAGAGAGATATCAAAATAATTCAAAACAAAGTCCTTTTCTTAACTGCTATTTAAGGAACAGAGATGAAATCAATGGGAATTAGAGCATCGAAGCACAAACCCAAACAAGCTGCACAGTAACAGTCACAAAACCATGCAGTTCAGAGGCCGTTTGTCACTAAATACTAGGGGGGCTAAACCTTCCCTGCAAATTTTATAAAATTATTGGTAAATTATGCATTGTCAAACTTTTTTGTCATTAAACTGCATTAAAGATTTCATAAGTGTGTTGCACATTAACCATATTTTGTGTTTGTGATGGGTGCATCATACTTTTTTTCTTTAACCAATCCCTGTTAAGTTTAAGATAATTTCTTCACAAACTAAAAGATGGAATAAAAAAAAAAATTTGGCTAAAAGCTCTTTAACAAGAAATAACATCAATAACATTAGAGCCAAGAGGATTAATAGATTATTGAAATAATTGTCATCTAAGAGTAATATTGGCAATCGAATCAATCATTACCTACAGCAACGAACCGCAGCGAATCCACAACCTACCTATAGCAGTAATTAACTCAAAAATCTACAAAAAATATAAACATTTTATTTTTAAGATTAAAAAAAAAGTAATGTTTTATATGTCATGTACCTTTACTTTTTCCGTTTAAAATTTATTAAAAATGCGTAATTAAGGTTGTTTTTTTTTCCATTCCAAACCTTCACTCATTGAGTAACAATAATTTACTGAATGCATCTCTCTTTAGATAAAATGAAAAAAGTATCAACAAATTAGTCAATTACTAAATTATTTCACACAGAAACTATTTTAATAGTTACCCAAATAAAATTTATGAATGCAAGTATTAGAACTAATGAGCAATATTTTAAAAAATAATAATAATTTTAAGTTTCTCTAATAAAAATTTCTGTGAAATTGGGTTTTAAAATCACAGCTATGGAGAAAGTGCTGCTTTTAAAGCATCTTCAAATAAAAGAAAATTGCTGAGCCAATCAAGCATACCTGCTTTTGGTGAAAAAACTGCATAAAATGGCAAAATAAAAATAAAAAATAAAAAACAAGCAAAGAAAACATTGTCTTTATTGGCTGCTAAAACCTAAAGAATAGCCCTAACCCACCACTCCCTAACAAAAAACATTCATTTGCAAGAAAGTGCTCCATGTATAAGCATGTTATAAGCTGCTGACTTTGAGTTTTTTTGAAATGCTACACAGATATTATAAAAAAACTACTGTGAAATGTAGGTTAAATTCTTAAAAATATTAATTTATAGATTATTAGAGTTCTGGGCTTTAATCAAATTAGGTATTATGTTATTAACTGTCATAACATTACATAAAGATCTTAACTTTGCATTTTTAGCTTTGAAGAGTTTCAAAAAGAAAGGACACAGATGCAAAGTTTGTTAATAAGAAAACAGACAAAGATGCTTTATGTGTGAAAACAGTTTTTCAGGAAATGACCACCTAAAAAACACAATGAAAAAAAAAAAAAATGGGGAAGAAAGTGATCTGGTCGTACAAGACCACAACCGAACTGTCTGGCCTGCATGCAAATATGTGGTCGAAAACAAAGGTTGCAAATCACCATGATTATCTTTAATATAAAATATAGTGGTAGCCCAGAACATTTTGTGCAACTTAACTAATCTTTTAATATCTCTGTAGTCTACTCTCATCAATACAAGCCAAAAGACTCTGGGATCTGGCAGGTGTTCCGAGTTATGAGGCCATAGAAGCTGTTAACTGTCGGCTGAACACGAGTCAACAACCTGTCATCAGTGGAAAGCGTAAACCTAAATCTATTTACAGTCAACTTAGAGCAACCGATTCAGAAAAACAAACGCCAACAACGAGAAAACCTGCACACCAATTCAGCTAAGTGTTTCTCCCCTGAAAATATCTCCATCCTCTTATCATTTTTATTAAATGTATAAAAAAAATAATAATTTGCCCAAAGTAGTTTACAAGCTTTTTACAAGTCATGTTTTAAGTTTATGGTTTCCTCTTTAGCTGAGGGGGCTGACAACAAACATCAAAAGGAGATAAATGCTGGAGATAAAGATAAGAAAAAAAAACAAGGAAGAAATTTTTCTAGACTGACAAGGTATGACTGGCTGTACTATTTTCTACACTCAGCAACAAAAGCAGAACTTGACATAAACCCCAAACACAAACAACAACTAATTGTGACATCTAACTTCTCTAAAAGCATCACTTTTGGTGTCCTTCCATAGAAACGCTGGTAATATTACCAGCTGATCACTGAATTGTATCATCAAACAATGCGAGAGCTTAGTAGGCAAGGCCAGGCTGGGAATTTCTCATCGAGTGATTTGGAGTAAAAAGTAGCATAGTATTATGGTTTTTACACTAGAATATAGAGCAACACATGTCCAGCAATCTAAGTAATCCATTTAATGCAGAAAATCAATTCTACTGCTGCTATAATGAATATTATGGTTTTAATAATGACACCTAAAGCACTACTGTAATTTCAAAATGATCTATCACATCAACTAAAGGTATTTGAGTTTTTTTTTTTTTTAAGTGCTTATGATATATAAAAAAAAAACTTTTTGCTGTTTAAATAGAAACACATGTGTTACAGTTAATATCAACTGGGTAATTAGTCAGGTTATGATGTTTAGCCTTGTATGCTTGACGCACATATGCCACGGCAGCTGTAAATGTAAAACACAGTTATGTTAGTAAGATTAATGAGTGGCTTCTTTGGGCCCCACACAATGAGAGCCCATGTTTTAGGACTAGAGGCATTTCCAAACAGCTAAATTTGTCTTTCTGCAAAACAAGGGAGAGCATGGGAGCCTATTTTTCTTGTCCCAGGCAGCCTACTGGCAGTGCACTATAACAGGTAAAGGCGGATGGAATGTACAGCCACGTCACTCTGTTCTTGGTAACAAACTTGGTAAATTTGTGAATTACTTATGACATGCCATTAAGTGAGCTTTAAACCCTAGCAGCGGAATTCTTGAAATCTTGAAACAAAAAAGCGTTACCATGGATTGAGTTAAATATTGGAATCTTAAAAAGGGGCCCAGTAACATACTTAGCAGCCTTGATGCGGAAAACGCAGACTGATTCACGAGAATGAAGCAAATAAAATGGAATGTATTACAAAACACGTAGTAGAATTCACTCTTTTGGGAAAGAAGTGGTATGTATGCAAGGTCTTTGGTCCACTGCCTGCTCCCGTATGTAGTTCATTGGGGCGTTCTCTTGTCTCAACACCAACAAGAAAATGTAGGTTAGCCATGTCTAAGAGCCACGCAGGTCATCCAGAAAATTTAAAAATGTTAAACTTAGAGCAAAGTTTAGGGCAGAATGATATCCCCATGATTTTTATGAATCTGGGGAACAAGTTTTCTGCAAGTTATGTCAGGATACGGTCGACTGGAAGCATACGAACCCGTGTGACGAGTCATTTTTTCTTAAAATAAGTGCATTTATTCTTGTATTAAGGAGGTAAAAGAGACATTTTTCCAGTGGAACAAGACAAGAGTAAAAATACTCATTCCATTGGCAAACTAGCTCATTTTACCTACTCAAATTAAGGGTAAAAACACTTTATTTAAGGAGAAGAGGGAAGCTAGCGCGAGCCACACACATCTGCCAACTCTTAAGAATTCAACATCGGCGGAAGCAAAGCGTGAATTAATTGAAGAATTTGTTGTCGTTTGTGTGGAATCAGACATTCCTTAAGAAAAAAGAGAAAGCTTTGTCCATTTTTGGAAAAGGAGTGTAAGCTAGTGGGTGCGCTGCCAGAACACGTAAGCAGCGCCTTTAAAACCCACCTATCCCAGGTGTTCGATTAGCATATGGCGGTTATGCAGAAGAAATTGCAAGGGTAAAAAAAAATATAAAAATATATGTTGTGGTCAACGAAACAACTGGTGCTAGCACACCACAATAAAGGAAGTTATTTAAAATATTGTTTTTGAATGTAGAAGTCTTTGCATGACTTATAATATTTTAATATATTTGTGAGTCAGGCAGTTTTTTTGGCAAAAAGGTTTTGTCAGGGGAACTGTATGGTTAGTGATTATTTGTGGATTATTGGTCATAATCTGTAGGTATTCTGATCCTAATGAAAGGGTAAATAAATATAGTTGGGGAAAAAACATGAAATAGAGAAAAAAATGAAAAATTGTAATACAAAATGATGAATACGGATAAAGTGGAATTTGGAGAAAATAGTTAACGGAATTTGGGAAAAAATAAAAGTGGATTTCATAGAGCATGACTGAATGAATTTCATAGATAAACTAAATATTCATCTTCGAAAAGGGATATACATCACAACACGCTTTCCAACTGATAGTGTTTACCTGGTCCTTTAAATATTTTTTGCACCTTCCTGATAAGAAAAGCACCGATGTACATCATCGCCATTTGCTGGCTGAACCTACTCACATGTTCATCAGGCTGGCAGCTTCAGCAGCTCTTCACCAGCTTCAGTGTCGAATTTTGAGTGCTGCAGCCTGATCCCTTTAGGCATCTGAAATTTTCTGCCCTTTTCCCCCACCCATGATTTATGACTTTTTCTCTTCCTTTCCACACCTCAACTGGAAAATCTACTTTCTTGTTTACTCATAATGCATATGTGCAATACAATACACTTAAACTTTTGTTGTCAGATGTACTGTAAAAACTGATAAACTAGTTTACTGTGTGATATCACTTGATTCAAACATTTGCGATTATATTATTGTTTGTTGTGAAACATGACTGTTTTAGAGTCGTAAGGGAAGCGGCTGTTCCAACCGCTGCATTTCCGATTTCTCCCGAGTGGTGCACGACTTTACACGGGTGAAAAAGTGAATCTGATTGGTCGTTTATCAAGGGGGTGGGATTTTTGTGGCAGAAGGTTCACGAGCAAGTTTGTTTGTGGCTGTTTTCTCTGAAACATCTTGCTAACCGGTTTGCTACTTAGTGCTAGCAGGTTTCCAATGGGAAATTCCATTGGAACCAAGTAGCACTAAATTGGTGACTTAGAAACAACACTGTCAAGGAACGCCATGGACAGAGGAAACATGCAAGACGAGGAGAGTTTAGTGTAGGAGGTCGTGGATGAGTCTCCTCCGTCATCCATTTTTTATTTAGAGAAAGGAAAGCGGGGACGAAGTTGCTGTGGAAGAGGACGCCAGGGCGGCGGAAGCTTGGTTTGGTGTAGAAGGCTTACAGCCGTACATGTTTGAGCCCTTGCCTCGCAACGCTGCCAGTTCTGTTAGCTCTACGCCTGGTGAAGACACAGACGTCCACCCCCATGAACACTGGGACGGAACTCAATTGGAAAGGAAATGATTCCTATTTCTTATTTCAACCGTTGCGTACATTAGCTGAAACTGAAAAGAGAAGGATACAAAATGATTAATTAATTGATTTGTAAGCGGCATCACCCAGCTTTGGACAACCCTTTGGTTTTAGAACATAAGATGATTACAAACCAGAAGAGCAACATTTAGAGAAGCTGGTTAAAAACAAACGGATGAAGCTGGAAATAAAGATATTTAACTGGTTGTACAGGTTTGTCTTTCTCACCAGGTTTACATTCATAAGTGTTATTTAATAGGTTTTTTGTATTCAGGCACCTGTGTGTGTGTGTTTATCTGCAATATCTGTAAATACTCTATTTCAAATGCCGTAAATAATCCAAACTATATTCCATATTAACTAAAACAAGACCACAACCATCTCTTCCATTCTTATGCTAAATAATTCAAAAGAGCCACATCACATATTCCGCCTCATTAGCATTGACCTTTTTAAGCTTCATCTGGACTCAATCACTTCTCTACAAATAGGGTTAGACAAGCAAGTAAAGATGGTGACAGGCAGCAAGGCTGAGCTTCAGCTCCAAACCAGAGCCTGTTTAGACACATATGGATGCTATTTGACCAAATGACCAGATGTTGATTCCCCAAACATGTTTATCCTGCCAGACACCGTTGTTGCACGTAGTTCCAAAAAAGATTCTGTACAAAAACCATAAAAAAAGCAGCAAAACTGGAAAAGTCTGAGTCACTAAAGACACAAGGGCCTCCCAGAGAGCCAAAACACATCCTCTAATTTTGTTTATCATAGAAATGCAATGAAAAGTCACTTTTTTCAAGCTGAGCTCTTCATTTCCACTGTTGCTGTAAGGAGTGCCAAGAACTCAGAGTGAGCAAGCAACCACTGTGCCAATAAGCATTTTGCATTTATCCGAGTGGGGCAGGCAACACAGAATCAAGTCCAACAAGGTCAGTCAGGATAATTACTAAAGACAAACCGACAGGTTTTCTCAACACAACAAAACAAAGACTGTTAGTCACGTATAAAAAAAGCTACGTGGCCCATATGCTTTCTGAAGAAACCATGTCAGTGTTTGCAGATACACTTTTTATCATCTACTTAAAATAGCAAGAATTCACATTATTTTCAGTACAAATGGGTGTCTGTATGTGTGTGTGTGTTTGTAGGCGGGTTACCTGAGGTTAGTGTTTTGGCTGTCCGTGGCCACACGGGAACCATTTGAACTTGGGCTGCTGGAGAAAACAAGAGGACAGAAGAAAAAAAGAAAGAGTGTAAGTTAAAAAGACGAAGCAAGTGATGCGAATAAAGAATAAGGATGGGTTTAAGAGAGAAACAGAAAAAACAGATNAGTGTGTTGCACATTAACCATATTTTGTGTTTGTGATGGGTGCATCATACTTTTTTTCTTTAACCAATCCCTGTTAAGTTTAAGATAATTTCTTCACAAACTAAAAGATGGAATAAAAAAAAAAATTTGGCTAAAAGCTCTTTAACAAGAAATAACATCAATAACATTAGAGCCAAGAGGATTAATAGATTATTGAAATAATTGTCATCTAAGAGTAATATTGGCAATCGAATCAATCATTACCTACAGCAACGAACCGCAGCGAATCCACAACCTACCTATAGCAGTAATTAACTCAAAAATCTACAAAAAATATAAACATTTTATTTTTAAGATTAAAAAAAAAGTAATGTTTTATATGTCATGTACCTTTACTTTTTCCGTTTAAAATTTATTAAAAATGCGTAATTAAGGTTGTTTTTTTTTCCATTCCAAACCTTCACTCATTGAGTAACAATAATTTACTGAATGCATCTCTCTTTAGATAAAATGAAAAAAGTATCAACAAATTAGTCAATTACTAAATTATTTCACACAGAAACTATTTTAATAGTTACCCAAATAAAATTTATGAATGCAAGTATTAGAACTAATGAGCAATATTTTAAAAAATAATAATAATTTTAAGTTTCTCTAATAAAAATTTCTGTGAAATTGGGTTTTAAAATCACAGCTATGGAGAAAGTGCTGCTTTTAAAGCATCTTCAAATAAAAGAAAATTGCTGAGCCAATCAAGCATACCTGCTTTTGGTGAAAAAACTGCATAAAATGGCAAAATAAAAATAAAAAATAAAAAACAAGCAAAGAAAACATTGTCTTTATTGGCTGCTAAAACCTAAAGAATAGCCCTAACCCACCACTCCCTAACAAAAAACATTCATTTGCAAGAAAGTGCTCCATGTATAAGCATGTTATAAGCTGCTGACTTTGAGTTTTTTTGAAATGCTACACAGATATTATAAAAAAACTACTGTGAAATGTAGGTTAAATTCTTAAAAATATTAATTTATAGATTATTAGAGTTCTGGGCTTTAATCAAATTAGGTATTATGTTATTAACTGTCATAACATTACATAAAGATCTTAACTTTGCATTTTTAGCTTTGAAGAGTTTCAAAAAGAAAGGACACAGATGCAAAGTTTGTTAATAAGAAAACAGACAAAGATGCTTTATGTGTGAAAACAGTTTTTCAGGAAATGACCACCTAAAAAACACAATGAAAAAAAAAAAAAATGGGGAAGAAAGTGATCTGGTCGTACAAGACCACAACCGAACTGTCTGGCCTGCATGCAAATATGTGGTCGAAAACAAAGGTTGCAAATCACCATGATTATCTTTAATATAAAATATAGTGGTAGCCCAGAACATTTTGTGCAACTTAACTAATCTTTTAATATCTCTG
Organism: Cyprinodon variegatus; assembly: GCF_000732505.1. Taxonomy (NCBI): domain Eukaryota; kingdom Metazoa; phylum Chordata; class Actinopteri; order Cyprinodontiformes; family Cyprinodontidae; genus Cyprinodon; species Cyprinodon variegatus. The sequence continues at coordinate 204,029 of NW_015151534.1, read as the reverse complement.
TAGTCTACTCTCATCAATACAAGCCAAAAGACTCTGGGATCTGGCAGGTGTTCCGAGTTATGAGGCCATAGAAGCTGTTAACTGTCGGCTGAACACGAGTCAACAACCTGTCATCAGTGGAAAGCGTAAACCTAAATCTATTTACAGTCAACTTAGAGCAACCGATTCAGAAAAACAAACGCCAACAACGAGAAAACCTGCACACCAATTCAGCTAAGTGTTTCTCCCCTGAAAATATCTCCATCCTCTTATCATTTTTATTAAATGTATAAAAAAAATAATAATTTGCCCAAAGTAGTTTACAAGCTTTTTACAAGTCATGTTTTAAGTTTATGGTTTCCTCTTTAGCTGAGGGGGCTGACAACAAACATCAAAAGGAGATAAATGCTGGAGATAAAGATAAGAAAAAAAAACAAGGAAGAAATTTTTCTAGACTGACAAGGTATGACTGGCTGTACTATTTTCTACACTCAGCAACAAAAGCAGAACTTGACATAAACCCCAAACACAAACAACAACTAATTGTGACATCTAACTTCTCTAAAAGCATCACTTTTGGTGTCCTTCCATAGAAACGCTGGTAATATTACCAGCTGATCACTGAATTGTATCATCAAACAATGCGAGAGCTTAGTAGGCAAGGCCAGGCTGGGAATTTCTCATCGAGTGATTTGGAGTAAAAAGTAGCATAGTATTATGGTTTTTACACTAGAATATAGAGCAACACATGTCCAGCAATCTAAGTAATCCATTTAATGCAGAAAATCAATTCTACTGCTGCTATAATGAATATTATGGTTTTAATAATGACACCTAAAGCACTACTGTAATTTCAAAATGATCTATCACATCAACTAAAGGTATTTGAGTTTTTTTTTTTTTTAAGTGCTTATGATATATAAAAAAAAAACTTTTTGCTGTTTAAATAGAAACACATGTGTTACAGTTAATATCAACTGGGTAATTAGTCAGGTTATGATGTTTAGCCTTGTATGCTTGACGCACATATGCCACGGCAGCTGTAAATGTAAAACACAGTTATGTTAGTAAGATTAATGAGTGGCTTCTTTGGGCCCCACACAATGAGAGCCCATGTTTTAGGACTAGAGGCATTTCCAAACAGCTAAATTTGTCTTTCTGCAAAACAAGGGAGAGCATGGGAGCCTATTTTTCTTGTCCCAGGCAGCCTACTGGCAGTGCACTATAACAGGTAAAGGCGGATGGAATGTACAGCCACGTCACTCTGTTCTTGGTAACAAACTTGGTAAATTTGTGAATTACTTATGACATGCCATTAAGTGAGCTTTAAACCCTAGCAGCGGAATTCTTGAAATCTTGAAACAAAAAAGCGTTACCATGGATTGAGTTAAATATTGGAATCTTAAAAAGGGGCCCAGTAACATACTTAGCAGCCTTGATGCGGAAAACGCAGACTGATTCACGAGAATGAAGCAAATAAAATGGAATGTATTACAAAACACGTAGTAGAATTCACTCTTTTGGGAAAGAAGTGGTATGTATGCAAGGTCTTTGGTCCACTGCCTGCTCCCGTATGTAGTTCATTGGGGCGTTCTCTTGTCTCAACACCAACAAGAAAATGTAGGTTAGCCATGTCTAAGAGCCACGCAGGTCATCCAGAAAATTTAAAAATGTTAAACTTAGAGCAAAGTTTAGGGCAGAATGATATCCCCATGATTTTTATGAATCTGGGGAACAAGTTTTCTGCAAGTTATGTCAGGATACGGTCGACTGGAAGCATACGAACCCGTGTGACGAGTCATTTTTTCTTAAAATAAGTGCATTTATTCTTGTATTAAGGAGGTAAAAGAGACATTTTTCCAGTGGAACAAGACAAGAGTAAAAATACTCATTCCATTGGCAAACTAGCTCATTTTACCTACTCAAATTAAGGGTAAAAACACTTTATTTAAGGAGAAGAGGGAAGCTAGCGCGAGCCACACACATCTGCCAACTCTTAAGAATTCAACATCGGCGGAAGCAAAGCGTGAATTAATTGAAGAATTTGTTGTCGTTTGTGTGGAATCAGACATTCCTTAAGAAAAAAGAGAAAGCTTTGTCCATTTTTGGAAAAGGAGTGTAAGCTAGTGGGTGCGCTGCCAGAACACGTAAGCAGCGCCTTTAAAACCCACCTATCCCAGGTGTTCGATTAGCATATGGCGGTTATGCAGAAGAAATTGCAAGGGTAAAAAAAAATATAAAAATATATGTTGTGGTCAACGAAACAACTGGTGCTAGCACACCACAATAAAGGAGGTTATCTAAAATATTGTTTGTGAATGTAGAAGTCTTTGCATGACTTATAATATTTTAATATATTTGTGAGTCAGGCAGTTTTTTTGGCAAAAAGGTTTTGTCAGGGGAACTGTATGGTTAGTGATTATTTGTGGATTATTGGTCATAATCTGTAGGTAGTCTGATCCAAATGAAAGGGTTAATAAATATAGTTGGGGAAAAAACATGAAATAGAGAAAAAAATGAAAAATTGTAATACAAAATGATGAATACGGATAAAGTGGAATTTGGAGAAAATAGTTAACGGAATTTGGGAACAAATAAAAGTGGATTTCATAGAGCATGACTGAATGAATTCCATAGATAAAACTAAATATTCATCTTCGAAAAGAGATATACATCCCAACGCGCTTTCCAACTGATAGTGTTTACCTGGTCCTTTAAATATTTTTTGCACCTTCCTGATAAGAAAAGCACCGATGTACATCATCGCCATTTGCTGGCTGAACCTACTTGCATGTTCATCAGGCTGGCAGCTTCAGCAGCTCTTCACCAGCTTCAGTGTCGAATTTTGAGTGCTGCAGCCTGATCCCTTTAGGCATCTGAAATTTTCTGCCCTTTTCCCCCACCCATGATTTATGACTTTTTCTCTTCCTTTCCACACCTCAACTGGAAAATCTACTTTCTTGTTTACTCATAATGCATATGTGCAATACAATACACTTAAACTTTTGTTGTCAGATGTACTGTAAAAACTGATAAACTAGTTTACTGTGTGATATCACTTGATTCAAACATTTGCGATTATATTATTGTTTGTTGTGAAACATGATTGTTTTAAAGTCGTAGCGAAGCGGCTGTTCCAACCGTTGCATTTCCGAATTCTCCCGAGTGGTGCACGACTTTACACGGGTGAAAAAGTGAATCTGATTGGTCGTTTATCAAGGGGGTGGGATTTTTGTGGCAGAAGGTTCACGAGCAAGTTTGTTTGTGGCTGTTTTCTCTGAAACATCTTGCTAACCGGTTTGCTACTTAGTGCTAGCAGGTTTCCAATGGGAAATTCCATTGGAACCAAGTAGCACTAAATTGGTGACTTAGAAACAACACTGTCAAGGAACGCCATGGACAGAGGAAACATGCAAGACGAGGAGAGTTTAGTGTAGGAGGTCGTGGATGAGTCTCCTCCGTCATCCATTTTTTATTTAGAGAAAGGAAAGCGGGGACGAAGTTGCTGTGGAAGAGGACGCCAGGGCGGCGGAAGCTTGGTTTGGTGTAGAAGGCTTACAGCCGTACATGTTTGAGCCCTTGCCTCGCAACGCTGCCAGTTCTGTTAGCTCTACGCCTGCTGAAGACACAGACGTCCATCCCCGTGAACACTGGGACGGAACTCAATTGGAAAGGAAATGATTCCTATTTCTTATTTCAACCGTTGCGTACATTAGCTGAAACTGAAAAGAGAAGGATACAAAATGATTAATTAATTGATTTGTAAGCGGCATCACCCAGCTTTGGACAACCCTTTGGTTTTAGAACATAAGATGATTACAAACCAGAAGAGCAACATTTAGAGAAGCTGGTTAAAAACAAACGGATGAAGCTGGAAATAAAGATATTTAACTGGTTGTACAGGTTTGTCTTTCTCACCAGGTTTACATTCATAAGTGTTATTTAATAGGTTTTTTGTATTCAGGCACCTGTGTGTGTGTGTTTATCTGCAATATCTGTAAATACTCCATTTCAAATGCCGTAAATAATCCAAACTATATTCCATATTAACTAAAACAAGACCACAACCATCTCTTCCATTCTTATGCTAAATAATTCAAAAGAGCCACATCACATATCCCGCCTCATTAGCATTGACCTTTTTAAGCTTCATCTGGACTCAATCACTTCTCTACAAATAGGGTTAGACAAGCAAGTAAAGATGGTGACAGGCAGCAAGGCTGAGCTTCAGCTCCAAACCAGAGCCTGTTTAGACACATATGGATGCTATTTGACCAAATGACCAGATGTTGATTCCCCAAACATGTTTATCCTGCCAGACACCGTTGTTGCACGTAGTTCCAAAAAAGATTCTGTACAAAAACCATAAAAAAAGCAGCAAAACTGGAAAAGTCTGAGTCACTAAAGACACAAGGGCCTCCCAGAGAGCCAAAACACATCCTCTAATTTTGTTTATCATAGAAATGCAATGAAAAGTCACTTTTTTCAAGCTGAGCTCTTCATTTCCACTGTTGCTGTAAGGAGTGCCAAGAACTCAGAGTGAGCAAGCAACCACTGTGCCAATAAGCATTTTGCATTTATCCGAGTGGGGCAGGCAACACAGAATCAAGTCCAACAAGGTCAGTCAGGATAATTACTAAAGACAAACCGACAGGTTTTCTCAACACAACAAAACAAAGACTGTTAGTCACGTATAAAAAAAGCTACGTGGCCCATATGCTTTCTGAAGAAACCATGTCAGTGTTTGCAGATACACTTTTTATCATCTACTTAAAATAGCAAGAATTCACATTATTTTCAGTACAAATGGGTGTCTGTATGTGTGTGTGTTTGTAGGCGGGTTACCTGAGGTTAGTGTTTTGGCTGTCCGTGGCCACACGGGAACCATTTGAACTTGGGCTGCTGGAGAAAACAAGAGGACAGAAGAAAAAAAGAAAGAGTGTAAGTTAAAAAGACGAAGCAAGTGATGCGAATAAAGAATAAGGATGGGTTTAAGAGAGAAACAGAAAAAACAGATGTGACAAAGGGGAAAATGAATAAGAAGAACAGAATAAATGAAAAGAAAAAGGAGGAAAAAATACAGGGAAGCAGAGAAGCACATAGAAAGATAAAGCGGGTCAGAAGAAAAGATGGACAAGATGACATGAAAGTAAAGACAGACATCCAGCAAACAGATCAGAAGACGGAAAAAAGAAAATCATTAATGTGATGAATAAAGTATTCGAATCTCAATATTTAGAATTGCTTTGATCCACATTATACAAACCAGGAACCGTCTTTTGTCTCTTAAAGTGACGATAAAATAAGAGTGGAAAATATTTGGCGCTTACAATCATTGAGTGGGAATATAAAACCAGACCAAATTCCTGAATATGTTCCAGACTCAGATACACAGAGATCAAAGAATGCTCAGATCAAACTATAACCATCATAAAGATGTAAAAGTAGTAAAATAACTGCTGTTGGGAGAAAATAATTTGTCATTTTATTTATTTGCTTCTGCAAATAATTTGACTATTAAAAAGGAACTAAGAAGTTGCAATCTGGGGAGGTTATTTATTGTTTTGATGAGCTGGACTGGGAACCCATCTAAAGGTTGCAGGAGGCCGATTACCTCGAGTGCAGGGTTGTCTTCAGGTCACCCTTCAAAGTTTTTGCAGGATTTTAGCCTGCAGACTGATATAACCATGGAAGACTGTTGATTTCAGCCTTTCCTAAACCAATACTGTGCTTACTTAGACTCATTAACCTGCAGAAACATCCACAGATGACCAACTTTATGCTGTTTTTTTTCTTGGCTGAGTCCAACAGATTGTTTTCAAAACGTTCCAGTTTTTTCAGGAACTCAACCAAAATCCTGTTTTGCTCCAGTGGCCAAACAGGTGAGCAGCAGATATTATATGCGTTCCTTACCCTCCCCCCCTCTAGGCACAGGGGGGAAAAGTCAAATATGGGTCAATGTTCAGCGTAGAATCAGCCCCCCCTTTCATGTTTCTACATATCTGAGTATTCAATAATGTTGCACTGATCTTAAATGTCTCCTCTGTGTCTGAACATGTATGAAACATACTCACTTGAGAACTAGATGCAGATTAGCAGACAGTCGTGGATCTGTGAACTGTGTTGTTCGATTGTTGTGGTCAACAAAGTACACGCGGCCGGTGGCAGTGTTTCTGATCTCCCAGCCTGGAGGAAGTGGCCCCAACTCCTCACAGTTTACATTGCTTAAGTCCCTTAGAGCAAAAAAAGAAAAAAAGAGACATAGAGCAAACATGCAGATTAAAAACAGGACCTCGGACCAAATGAGTCAGAATATATTTATTCGGGGGAAACTGAGCAAAAATGCTTAGAAAAGTTACTAAGGATTGTTAAATATTTATCACTTTTACAGCTCAGATTTGACACCTTTGCAGCTTCTTTGCGTGACACCATGCACTGCAACCTGGGAACATGCTTCATGAAGTTGGAAGGTATTCTTTTAACATTCGAAAAGCAAACTTTATTAAGATAAAAATTAGATGTAATCACCTTGGTCTGCATTCCTTATTCTTCCCACTCTTTTTTCCTGTTTATCTCAAACATACTGATCTGGGACAACATTTTGGTCATTTTGTTTTTGTGTGTGAAGTGAGGACACAGTCAGGAGTGAAACACTGAATTCCTTTCCTCCTCACATTTACCGAGTCATTCCAGCAGCTCTGTCTAAAATGACTGAAGCCAGATGTTGTTGCTGTGGGTTGGATGTTGTCCTCATGCTCAGACGCAGCCAAAAATGCAGAAGAACAGTTCTGCATGTAATATTTAGGGAATTTGGTAACAAACTATTAAGTGTTAGTGAAACAGCATGACTGAATGCACCGTTGAGTATCAAACTGATTAAAAAACCCTGATTAAAACTGAACTAAAAGGCAATTTCGGAAAACAAAAAAAGCAACAAGATGAGAAATGGCACCTGCTCCGGACCAACCAAGTCCAGTTTCCTTTTCAATATTAGCTTCAAAAGCTAGCGAATGTATTTAACATGTTTATTCACATCAAATACAACAATGTTCAGAGCAATAGTTTCATTATACTCTTAGGCTTCCATTTCTATAGAAGGTACCCCTGGTTCAGTGCTGGTATCTTTTTCTGTTCTGAGTCTGGTTAAGCATGAGGTATCATCCTGTAGCAAGGAAGTTGTTTATCACCACTGTCGCAACCTACTTGCTCAGGAGGAGGGATTGCTTAAGAGTCGATGACTAGAGGCATTTGGCTGGTCCTTTTAGGTAAACGGACCAACTGGCATCATTTTTGTATAAAAAGTCCTGTTGAACAGGATTGTAAGATTGAGATAAACTAGAATACACAGAAATTTATATGTACCTTAACTGGTTATGTAGCAGATGGTATCTGCGCCAAATTGTAAAACAACATTCTAAGATTTTTATGCTCATATATGCAACACATAATCGGCATACAGACAGAAAGATAAAGGATGTACCTGGGAACTCGGGGGTCATGCCAAGTGCTGACTCCGGTCTGTGTATGGAGGAAGTACACTTGGCCCTGTTGGGTTGTTCTTTGCTCTGAAAAACAAATTCATTTGATTAGATTTTATTTTTTTATTTTGCAAAAAGGAGCACCTCACTCTCAATCTGCAGGTTTACTAGTGGTTCCTAGAATTTCTAAAAGTAGAATGTGAGGCAGATCTTTTATTTGTCAGTTTCCTCTCCTGTGGAACCAACTACCAGTTTTAGTCTGTAAGGCAGACACCCTTTCTACTTTTAAGGGTAGGCTTAAAACTCTCTGTTTTGATAAAGCTTATAGTAAGAGTGGCTCAGGTTATCATGAGCTACATCAATAGTTATGCTGCTATAGGCTTAGACTGCTGGAGGACATAGGGACCCCCATTTCATCATTCTGCTTCATTCCATCTCTATTCTCCCACTCTGCAGAATCTTAGTTTAATCTCTAAAGTTCTGCTCTTTCTCCTTTTTCTCATAGTAGCTTTGCCTCGTCTGTTCCCGTTTGGCTATGACTCCATCCTGGAGAGAAATATCAGTATGCTGATGTGCTGCACCTTTGCTTACAGATGTTTGTGATTGCCCTTTTTTTTCTCAGAGTAGTCCTGTTTCTCTGATTGTGAGTGGATGTGCTCTCTTCGTCCTCTGGCATGGGAGCTGCCTTGGAGCTCGTCTGCCTGGCTGTGTGTTTCCTGGACAGGGCCACCTTTTACAGCTGCTTTTTGTATCTCTGCTTCTGTCTCCTTGAACCCCAGTCGGCCTCGGCAGATGGCCGCTCACTGAGCCTGGTTCTGCCGGAGGTTTCTTCCTGTTAAAAGGGAGTTTTTTCTCTCCACTCTCACTATAAGCATGCTTAGTGTGAGGGATTGCCTTTGCGTCAATGCAATATACTGGTTTTTCTTAGATAGAAAACTTCGAATCAATTTCACTGTATGATCTGGTTGAACTGTAAAGTGCCTTGAGATGACATGTGTTGTGAATTGGCGCTATATAAATAAACTGAATTGAAAAACTGAAAAAAATTAAGCAAACTTTCAAGTAGTTGATAAGAAATTTGCTGTGTAGCCAAACAACCATTGGCCAAAAGAAGATTGAGAGAAGGGGGTCCATTTTTAAAACCTTTGGGACTCTGTTGACTAACACTTTATTAAGGTATGTGCCTTCTGGCATGATCAACTCGCTCCTCCCCAGCCCTGGGTAGGCCAATCCCAGAGGACTTGGAGAAAATTAACACAGCTTCTATACTATAAGGTTACTAGATCAATCCTTGGTGAGGTTAGATAAGAAAAAAGAAAAATTATTATCATTTTATATCAAAACCTAAGGGAGGAGGCTACATGCAGCCTAAATTAGGATCAGGGCAGCCAAAAGATGATGTTTGTGATATAAAAAATGGGAGAGCTGAAATATGCAGTGCATGTGGGAAGAAAATGCTCCCATCACTGACTGCTCTCTGTTAACCGTTCAATAGGAATTGAAAAAATGAAAATCACAAAGGAGTCCTTTTGATCCTGTCCAGTGAATTTCCACCTTCCATAACCTGATCCTAAAAAAGCAAAACATTGATGAAAGCATGGGTTGACAGCGATACACAGCTTTACTTATGAATATTGTAATCAATGCATATTGCAAGAAAAACATGCAACAAGAAAAATATGATACTATTGTTGCAAATGACAGTACTGATAAGAAATAACCCATATTTGACCATTCCTTGCTATGAAAAACATAGATGTTAACCCTTAGGGGGGTATTGTGCATGCAAAAATAAATTGCATGTTATTATTAGTTATTATAACCATAATGGAAAAACTTTATGATTACTTTAAAAGAAAGACTCAATAATAAATTGTTAAAAATATCTAATAACTGTCAGAAATGGGCATTTTCAGCTTTAAGCTTGTTAGATTTTTGCTTCCATCACATTTCCTGACAACTGGAGAGAGCTTGTGAGTTTTGGCAGAAAATCTGCTTCATGGGTGCACTGTTATTGTATACGTATTCAAAAGCTAATCCATCACAGCAACCCCCAGCCCAGCTTCCTACTGGCACCTCTCGTTTCCTTATACCTCTCCCCTCTTCCCCTTGTTGCACATTGCCTCCGTTTCTGTCTCGGCACACCCAGAGGGTTAGTTCAGAGAGTTCAGCTGAGGGAGACAGCTCTTAAGCTGCTGGCCATCAGTGACTCACTTTACCCTACCTCTAAAAGCCTCGCTGGACACTCATGGACCTTCCAGAGGAGGAAAAGTGCCCAAAAGGGTCATTCTGAAACACTGACATATAGAAAACGATCTCTGAGGGTAATGTGGTTTGGACTGTGGCTTGATCCTGAAAGTGCACATTTCTGAAGAAAAAAAAAAAAATCCAGTGTTGCTAAATAAGTTCCCAGCATGCCACTTTTTCCAGTGTGTTTGCACTGTATAAGACAAGCAATGCTGAACAATGGAAAGCACCTAATCTTTATGAAGAGAAAACAGAAGTCTTCGACGAATGGTTTAAAAGTTGATATCAATATGAGCAAACTTTATGGTCCGTTTTGAGTATTTTTGAAACATCTATATGCACCCTCATAAAAACTAACAGTTTGAGGAGATATTTCAGTCAGTAGTTCTCGACTAAGCCAATTTAGAAATATAATGAGTCATCTTGGACATGAGTAGGTGTTTAGCAAGTGTGTCAAAGGAAATACTTTTTCTGGGTTGCAATATTTTCAGGAGCCGGTGCGAAATCAGACCTGGTACCTAATTAGTTCTCATCGGCTCATCAAGATAGTCAAACTTTTATTGTATTTTTTACCCCAAGGGTTTTGTATGGAATATATTAAAATGAGAGCCTCTTTATACTCTTTATTAATGACCTATTGTTGCAACAGAAGCAACAATGAAAGGCTAATAAAAAAAATTTCACATTAAAGTATAGGTTTGTATCATTAGTATCAATAGCACCGATGCTGTCTCTGAATATAATTCTAATTTGGTGTGGCATAGGTACTAAAGACAAGCGCTGTTTGCATTTTTCTGCTGTCATAAATGGATTTCTGCATTATTTGCACATTAAACTAATAATGCCTCAGACAACCTTGAAATATCTTTTAAATTGTGTTGTTTGGTTTGTTCATTTTGGCATTTATTTGCACACTTTTTAATCAGCATCTCTGACTCTGTTTAGAAAGTATGTTCCATGTTGCGATTGAAAATGGTGAGTTTTTCATGTTAATAAAAATGTTTTTATGCCTTTGGTTATTTGTCATCTTTATTTCCATGGTATCGAAAAGTGCATCAAGTTTAGATATTTTCCTTGCTATCAATATCTAATTTGAAAATGTAGACGATCCTTGTTGTGAAGCATTAAGTTTTAAGGGAGGCGTTTAGATGAGTTTGGTAAAATCCTAAGAAGCCATTAGAGGAGATTTGGTAGAAATTAGGAGCATACTGATAAAGAAATTCATCACAAACAGGGTTTGAACATATCGCAATTTTTTTTTTATTTGCCTTTGAACTAGCCACAAGCATGAACAAGATTCATTGTCTTCATGAGCTTGAAAGCTGAAAATATACCAGATTTCCAAAAAATATGCTCACAATTAGAAACGTACGTCACTAAATGTACCTGTAATTGTGATTTCGCTGAAAGCAAAACCATGGATGAGTCAAGAGGTGTTTTAGGGAATAAGTTTGGTTCTTACCGTAGCCCTCAGGCAGATCAGGAGGAGTATGCAGATGTGTTCGACTCATGTAGTTACGATGCCGCTGCGACCGAACCCTTCTTTCCTGGTTTCTCTGTTCACCTGGAGGCCCGCTGGCAACAGCCCCGTTAACGGGAGTCATTACTGGTGTGTTTTCATCCACTACGCAGCTCAGTGGTCGCCCTGATGGGCTGGAGTACTCTGACGCTGGCCTGGAAAAGAGAAGAGAGCGTGTTCGCTTAGGCGTTTAAAGGGCTTCAAGTCGTAGGGAAGCGGCTGTTCCAACTGTTGCATTTCCCAATTCTCCTGAGTGGCGCACGCTTTACACGAGTGAATAAAGTGAATGTGATGGTCGTTTAACATGGGGGCAGGGTTGTTGTGGCGGAAAGTTTGCAAGCAAGTTTGTTTGTGGCCGGTTTCTCTGAAGCATCTTGCTAACCAGTTAGCAACTTAGTGCTAGTAGGTTCCCAATGGGAAATTCCATTGGGACAAAGTAGCACTAAATTGGTGACTTAGAAACAACACTGTCAAGGAACGCTATGGACAGCGGAAACATGCAAGAGGAGGAGAGTTTTGTGTCGGAGGTCGTGGATGACTCTCCTCCGTCATACATTTTTTATTTAGAGGAGGAAAGTGGGGATGAAGATGTTGTGGAAGAGTCCATCCCGGTGAACACTGAGACGGAACTCAATGGGAAAGGAAATGATTCTTATTTCTTATTTCAACCGTTGTGTATATTAGCTGCGACATATGAATAAAGATGCTATGACTGAAAACATTTGATTGACAGATGACCGTTGATATTTGATTTGCTGAATTTAGGTGTTCAGGCTGACGTATAACTAACTGGCCTGCATAAAAAAAACCGAGGAAAAAAAACAGATTTTAAGACAGGAGTTTTTTTTAAATAGAGATTTTCTAGCTTTTCTGACAATATCGTCTGATAAAGAATACATTTATATACATGTTTAAGCCAGAATGATTTGACATTTAAATATGACTTCCCTACAACTTTAATAGCACCTGTATTTAAACTAGGTTTTAATTCCCCTTAACCGGATAGATGCAAAATTAATTACAGAGAAGTGATTGCTAACATGCCATCTATATCTGTCATTGAAACTAAACAGTTTAATACAAGTAAACAACATACATTAAAGCTCTCACTGGTAGGGTAATTTATTTGATGATACTAATCTATACACATTAGGGGCGGAACGGTTCACAAAATCCATGGTTCGGTTCGATTCACGGTTTCGTGGTCACGGTTTTCGGTTCGGTATACGTTGATTGTTACACCGAAATCCCCAAAAAATTAATGAAATTAATGAAAAAATCCCCCAAAAAATAATGGATTGACTGACGGAGTATGAGGGATTTTGGGGTTAGCATGACATGTTGGTCATGTTGCTGTTAGCATAAACAAAACGTGTTCAGTGATGTCAAATATTATATATGTCAGATAAGAAACAAACAAAACAAAAATCTTTATGACCTACAGCCTGTTCCAACATGTTACTTTAAAAAAACAGATATGTGATAAGAAGAAACAAACAGAGACGGGCTATTCTATGTGTCTGTATGTATAGCAGTCTAACCACCGTCTGGCCAGAGTTGCTGACGCCTCGGCTATCTAAAGCCTGAGACTCAGAAATCTTTTAAACACACTTTTTCTCCCACCCATTTCCTCCATCACCGTTCTCGTTTCTCCCCACCACTGCCTCCGCTTTTCTCTCCTGTTTTCATTCATCCACTGGTTTCTGCACCCAAACCAATCTCTCCTGTTCCCCAATTTTACTTCAAATTTTTTTTATCAATGGATCAAACACTCTCTTCTTTTTTTTTTTTCACCTGCTCTCCATAAATTTTCACTCATTGTTTCACCCTGTGACCCAATTTCTCACCATTACTCACTCTTAAAAAAGGGTTTTGCTTTACTTCTCAGTACCGATCACAGTACAACCGGCTGAGAAGGTGCTGAGGTTTATTTGTTTGCTTCCCTAATGGCTCCACTGATACGGGCCAAGAAGGAAGGCGACAGCTGATCTTGCAGCGAGTAAAGCAGGACTGCCGGACTGACTGGCTGGCTTTTTTAGTTGCGAACATAGATGTCTGCTTTGTGAGAGTACATACGACCCCCTTTGGAGGTGGAGGGACGGAGGAAACTACAGCACTCATTACAAACAGACTGTTATTGTTGCACTTTTAAGAGGAAGCGTTTTTTTATTTCCCCTCTCTATGAAGGGAAGTGGGAAAAGGACATTTAGCATTACTATAGTTCATTAGGGAAACAAATGCATTTTAGATGTATCATTTTGGTCAACATAAATAAAAAAAATCTCTAAAATAATAATACATATGGCATGTACGTACCTGGTGGGTCTCTCCCATTGTGTGGTGCGAGTGATGTGGTTTAGGTACTGTATCCTTCCAGACGCGGTCCTCCTCTCCTCCCACCTGTTCATGCAGCCATTAAAACACACTGGTAAACTTATTGCCATCACAACATAAAAAAAAAATTTAATACTTCAGACTGCATAGTTACCCTAACAAGAGAAAAGGTGATATTTTTTAACCATTACACAGATTCTGATACTTAAAATGGTGATTATTCTATAAAATATTTTAAAAAAGGGAGGGGAAAAAACGGGTCTGCTTCTAATTTTATTTCATTTCGTCTTCTGCTAAAGGATTAATGATATTTCCATGTGGTTTATTTTAAGCAGTTAAAAAAGTTTAATGTTTTTCTGATGATTAAATATCTAAGGAAAGCCTATTACTGACCCGTCCGGTAAATCATTGTCAAACAGACGACTGCAGTCTACCACTGGTCCACCTGATCCAATGCGATCTCTGGACTGAAGACTCACTTCATGGGGAGAAAAAAAACAGGAGAAAGTTAATTAGGAACATTTACAAACCACTTTGCTCAATTAGAAAATACAATTACATTTGTAAAATGTACAAATTTTAAAACAGATAAATGTTAGAGACTTATGCATAAATAGCAATATGGTTCAAATTTGGGCTGCAACTAATAATTATTTTGTGAATCGATTAATCTGTTGATTATTTTTATGACGAATCGATTAAAAAAATAATTTTCAAGGAACTTTTTGCTATCTGATAATTAAAGAATTAAACCAGGTCAAAAACATTTTTTTTTTTTTTTTGCTTTTTTATGCAAAATATTGATACCGGTATATATTTTTACAATATTGGAATAATTACTGCTCTAAGTAGGATGCTCTGTTAGCTACAGGAAGGTTTTAGAGTTTCTATACTCTAGTTAATAATTGATTACTAAATTAGTTGACAATTATTTCAATGATCTGATGAATTGTTTCACCCTTAATAAAAATTCTTTCATTTTCCCGAAGTAAAGCCAAGGAAATTTTCTAGAGCCCATTCAAAAACTATAGGTGCAACAAAAAAAAAAGACTCATGAGCAACAATAAAGAAAAAAAAATACTCAAAAAGATAAAGATATAAAGCAAAATCTTTTCCTCAAAAAGAAATGCATGCCAATCTATAAAGTTTTACTTTTTAAAGAGCATACACGATGTGTTCTGTGCAGCTCTAATCTGCAACGCCAAGTTTCACTATTGCTCAGACTGCACCGCTAAAAAGGTTCTGTATCAGGGTTCTGTTGGACCCAGCCAGGCAGCAAAACCAATTTTTATTTTGGTTAGGAAAGAGTTTTGCTCATTATGAGGGGTTAAAAATACTGAAAAAAATAGACTTGGTATAAGCAAATGAAAACCTGTATGATGGTACGACTGAGCATTAGGGTTAGAGATTTTTTTATTTTGAGAATAAAGTCGTAACATTACTAGAAAAAAGTTGTAAAATTACGAGAATGAAGTCATCATACAACAACCAGTTTCAGAAAGAAAGCTTCAAGCCCCGACCAGCATATGATGGCCGACCAGCTCCACCAAACACCAACCTGAGTCCACTTTGACATCCTGTCCAAGTTGATGCTGGTGCTAAAAGATTTCCTTATTTGTCAAACCAGAGCCAAGGTATAAATTCACATGATGCTCGACATTCCTCAGTTTAGGGAAGAAAGTTCCTCTTGTAAGAGTCCTCATAAAATCCAACATGTTTCTTGTAATTTTAGGACTTTATTCTTGTAATATTACGACTTTATATTTGTAATATTACGACTTTTTTTTCTCGTAATTTTATGATTATTCTCTTTTTGACTTTTTTCTTGTAATTTTAAGACTTTGTCGTAATTTTAAGGCTTTGTTCTCGAAATAGAAGGAAAAAAACTCTTGCCTGGCCCCAATACTCCATCGTATGATGAACCTTAATAGACGGTAATGCTATAAAAAAAAAATTACTGACTATATTCACTGTGGCTTCAATTTAAATTACACAGTCTTTTCTAAAAGCATATTCATATAACGTAAACTGAAATAAGAAGTGCACATAAGTGAAACATAAGTGGTCCTTACCCACTATCTGTCCTCTAACAGTGTCGTTGTCGTTGGGGCCCAGCCTGTTCAGGTCCAGTCTCTGATCTGCAACCGACACAAAGAGTTTACAAAATGTTTCCAAAGGAACCTGAAATTAAACAATTATTAATCCATTACGGAAGCACAAATATTTAAACATTAACCATGTAGTGCTTCATCTAAATGAGGAAGGTCATCAAATCTGAGTGAAATATGAGGAAGGAGAGATAATACACAGGTTAAATGCACATTTAACTGTTCAGCTTGTATCTTCAAATAAAAATATTTAAAATTTTTTTTTTTTTTACAATTCATAAATGTTATATTGGAGAGGTTTCATAGACATAACGACAAAAACTTTTGTGTTTTCAGAGTCATCTACCAGGGGCATCCCTGGCAGTGTTTCTGAGCTTTTCACATTTTTATATCGAAATTATGTTGTTTCGTATGGAGATAAAACTTCTTTTTCCTCTATTAATATGCCTTTAAATTAAACTTTTTTTTAGTATTTGCTGATACTGAACAATTCAGATTATAAGATAGATGTGTTGTCCTATTACCTGCTGGTAAAGAAAAGGCGTGTCAAACCATTTTTGTCACCAGATGAGGTTTGGTCGGTCGAGTGTTTTATTGTAGGATAGATACAAACTTTCTCATGAGCAAAGTAAATAGCAGTAAGTACTACCGATCTAAATAATTCCAATTAAAAGGAGCATTCAGGTTTGTGTGTTTGAAAAGTGAGAGACATAAATGGACAGGGGCGGAGTATGAGAGGGGGGGACACGGTGGAGGAGAGGCTGAACCAGTGGAGGACACAAGAAAAAAGAGTGAGGGAGAAAAAATAAAGTTCTCTGAAATCCAACAGCAAAACTGATTGGATTTTTTACGTCTTCGGTCTGCCACAAGCATTTTATATGCTTGGAAAAAGCTGTTTTTATCTATATAAAAATCCCACACATTCCTATAGGTTGTGTGTGTGAGAGAGTGAGTGTATGTTGATGTGTTTATGTGTGCACAAATGCATCTGTTCCGGATATGTGTCTAGACTAAACAGGGATGGTCTGAGCCTTACATGGCAGGAGCGGTAATGAGATTTCTTTCTGAAATTAGAGAGGAGGAAAAAAGAGAAAATGTACTGACCTTTAACCACAAGCATTCCCCAAAACGATTCCTCTCAGCGCTAAAAACTTACTGCTGCTACAGACTAAACTAAGCCACAGGAAATGTGGACCCATATGTAGACCTAAACGAGCTATTTGACAGAGGTTTTATTTAGCTTTTTCACACCGTGTCCCAAGATGAACATCTCTGTGTGGAGAAATGAGTGGATGCTGGTGAATCTGAAGGTAAACAACTGAGCTCAAGCAAAATGCTGCCAAACTTGAAAAAAAAAAAAAAAGACTATATTCTGTCTGAAAAAGGAAACAAAAAACAAAGAGCTATGCATGAGTTTACATTAGATGTTAAAAATTTATTCAAATAATGAGCTTTGACAAAACCAAAGCAATTCCATTAATGTCTTAAGGTTTTTTGAGGGTTATTTTTTTGAGAGCACGGATGTGTCTGTCTGCAGGATAAAGGACAAAGGGATAAAGTGCAGCCTGCCTGTCATCAAGCACTTCTCCTGGTCCCCTTCCTGCGACTGACATAAAGTATAACTGATAATGAGATGGCTTTGCAGTAAATGGCAACTCTAACAAACTAGCTTTAGGCAACAATTAATAGACAGAAAATTAAACTTGGATATATTAGTTATTAGTAAGAATTTCTGAAGGTTTTAGGGGTTGTTTTACAATATGATCAGATAAATTAGACTGTGAACACTGATTAAATGTATGCAGTCTTCATTCAAGGTAGTTTTAAAAAAAAATGACAACCACAATAATAATTTTCAGTAGGGATGCACGATATAATCGGCCCCCTATCGGTATCGGCCTGTATCGGCCTTAAAACTGAATATCGGACATCGGCCACCCCACCGATATTTAACCCGATATTTGATCAGCTTCTGAGTTTAAAAAATCTAGAAAAAAAAAAAAAATACTACTTCTTCTTCTTCCTCAAAAACTTCTTTTTTACAGACTTAAAAATTTCTAAAGACGAGGGAAAACACCATTGATACATTAAAATATCAC
>NW_015151534.1:184867-186255 GCF_000732505.1 Cyprinodon variegatus | reverse complement strand
GTGATATTTTAATGTATCAATGGTGTTTTCCCTCGTCTTTAGAAATTTTTAAGTCTGTAAAAAAGAAGTTTTTGAGGAAGAAGAAGAAGTAGTATTTTTTTTTTTTTTCTAGATTTAAGAAACTCAGAAGCTGATCAAATATCGGGTTAAATATCGGTGGGGTGGCCGATGTCCGATATTCAGTTTTAAGGCCGATACAGGCCGATACCGATAGGGGGCCGATTATATCGTGCATCCCTAATTTTCAGTTATAATAAAAAGGACAGGATTTTATCAAAGTTAAATAAAAAAAAAACAGGCTGATAGAATAGTGGGAATGACTATAGAGAGCATCTATCTACTTGTCTAAAGGATAGTTTATGGTAAATAATCAAGAGAATGTCTTGAATGAAAAGATAAGATTTCATTAAAGAAATGTTAAATTGACAGCACAGACAAATATGAGCTGTGCCACTGTAAACACTGGTGATTTAATGCTTGTAGCCTATAGGGTTGTCAAAAATATCAACACTCAAAAATAAGGATACTTAAATTTGGCATGGTATTAACAATAAAGACAAGTCCTGGTTGTATTATTCTCCTAATGAGAAAAAATTATTATTAACAGCAGAAATGTGCAATCTTAAAATATTGTCAAGTAGGGTTATAATTGGCTAATTTATTTTGTATTTATTTGCAACCTTTTCTATTTAGTATAGGTAATTGTGTTAAGACAGCTCCATTATTGTTCATTTATAGGAATACTAGAGTAAGTGAAGTATGAATTATTTCATCATTCCGGGTGGTAATAAAGGTTTGGTGCTGTATGGTTTGGCAGGACCTGATAATTCTGTAAAGAAACTCCACCTGTTAGAGTCTTTATGTATCCCTACATACATTGTAACCTGTACACATAAAATCTGTCTGTAATTTCATTTTTTTTCTATTTTGCATTGCTGTCCCCCACCCCTGGTGACCTCTCTCTTCTGAAAAATGTTGTGTTTTTTTTATTAATTATTACTCTGGGTCCCTGAGCAAGACCCTTAACCCCACACTGCTCCCCGGGCGCCGCACAATGGCAGCCCACTGCTCCCCAAGGGTATGGGTTAAATGCAGAGATAAATTTCTCCAATGTGAGATCAATAAAGTTCAATTATTATTATTATTATTACTTCATATTATTATTATATTCTCTCCTGTTTTGTGTTAGTGTTGTATATTGCAATGTATAAAAATTAGGGATGCACGATATAATCGGCCCCCTATCGGTATCGGCCTGTATCGGCCTTAAAACTGAATATCGGACATCGGCCACCCCACCGATATTTAACCCGATATTTGATCAGCTTCTGAGTTTCTAAAGTCTAAAAAAAAATACTACTTCTTCTTCTTCTTCTTCTTCTTCTTCT
>NW_015151534.1:180954-184839 GCF_000732505.1 Cyprinodon variegatus | reverse complement strand
TTCTGTAAAGAAACTCCACCTGTTAGAGTCTTTATGTATCCCTACATACATTGTAACCTGTACACATAAAATCTGTCTGTAATTTCATTTTTTTTTTGTTGCATTGCTGTCCCCCACCCCTGTTAAAAGTATTAAAAAAAGAAGAAGAAGAAAGCTTCATTATGTGATGGAAAAATGGGAGTTTTTCAAGGTAATAGAGTTCTTCTTGAATGCCTTTAAGTACTCGCCGTTATATCTACATCAAAAATTCTCTGGAGTGTGCAATATTATTCTTGATATCCAGATATCCAGTTAAATGTGTCGTATTGTGACAACCCTTGTAGCCAATCACCATCAGCAAAAGCAGCAGTGTGAATATCATCGGATCTTTGCTTTGCAGCTACCAGGACAAATGCCTTAAAATGACACAAGCATTTGTTGATACTGTAGGCGCAATAGACCAATAAAAATAAAATATGTACACAGAAAGGGAGCAGAGCGTTGCACAAAACCCAGCTTTGTACAGGATGTAAATAAACTTAGATATGCACACCAAAACCAACGCACATGGCTGTCACTGATGAAATGACATCTTTTCTTAGAGCTGACTGGAGGTCCAGCAGAGATATTTCTACGGTATATGTGCAAGCAACCGAGTTAATGTGTTCAAAAACATCTTTTACACAGCTTGGTAGACCCATTATGAACCATAATGCTGAGTTAGTTCAAAGACCGTTTAAACCAGGCATCCCCAAACTTGGTCCTCAAGGGCCGCTGTCCTGCAGGTTTTAGAGGTTTCCATGCTTTAGCACAGCTGATTGTAATGATTGCAGTAGAGCAATAGCCTGTTAATCAGCTTTCAATTAAAATCAGCTGTGCTGGAGCAAGGAAACCTCTAAAACCTGCAGGACAGCGGCCCTTGAGGACCAAGTTTGGGGATGCCTGGTTTAAACTCTCTTGTCGTTTGGCACTGCTTAATCCCTCGCAAGGTGGATCAGTAGCCAAATATTGGTGGGTTGAGTTTAACCCCAGACTTCCAGGAATGCCCACAACAGAATCCTGTTCAAACATGCGACAGTTACTTTACCAAGTTTATAAAACGTTTCAAATGTAACATTTTAGAAAAAGAAATCATGTCAGTCCGTGACAAATGCTGTAATCACAGCCTTTATTGTATATTGAAATATGACAAACTTAAAAGGTATACCTCACTTTTTTTTTTTTTTTATCAAATTATATTATAATATATATATTGATCCCACTTTATGTATTCACTCTGGGTATTTCTATTAATAAACCAGGTCTAAGACTGCATTAAAAGTGCAAATATTGTCGTGCTCCTTTGAATTTGCACTCACGGTGGACTAGAGAACATCTTTATTTCTAAATCAGTCGTATTATATCTTATATTACAGGCTAAAAATACAAGATTTTTATTTGTTCATTTATTTCATACTTTGATTACATTTTTGTGGCAAACAAAAAATGCTAATGTGAGATTGGAATAACTCTTTACAGGTGATTTAATAAATAACACTAAAAATCATTTCATAACTTCTAAGAAGAAAATCCATTAGTAGCAACCCCAGTTGGAACAAAATGAAAGCTAACAGATGTTTTATTTTTTTCCCCCACAAATAAATTCAAAAAAGCAAAAGTGGAATTTAACCAGTCCCATATTTAAAAGCGTTTTAAGAGTGGACTGTTTCACAAACACCTTTGTCTGCGTTGTTGGAGTCACTTTGTCTAACCCACAAAGTTCACCTATTCTCAAAGAGCAACAAGGTCTAAAAAAGCTAATCTAACCACATAATTAGTGTTCAATAATTTATTTGTTTTGCAAATCCAAGGAGTCGCCAGGTGCCTCTTTATCCAACAGGTTTGACAAGTATCTTAGAATAGAGAGCAAGACGAGCATGCAGAAATGACACAAAGGGACCAGACACTAGTGACCTCATTTCACTGACACATGCAGGTAGAAATACAAACAGGTACTTACAGCCCGTGTCTTTGAGTCTGTTGATGGCGTTGGACAGAAGACGGACGCAGCCGAGAAAACCTGCGCCCTGCTTTTTGTGGATCTTCTTGTGGTTCCAGACACTGATTGTGATTGAGTCTGACTTTCCAATGTAACTGCAAGAGGAGCATAGGGAGGAGGGAAAAACAGGTTAAAAAAATTGTTTGCTGACAAGGTGATTTAGCAGACATTAAAAAGAAAATACATCATATTTGAAAACAATATTTAAAGGCAAAGTTCTTCAGTTCACATGAGTTCGTTCTAAGAACATGCATTTGGATTTTCATCAACAAAATAAAGCCTTCAATTTATCTTGCACCTCTTCCTGCAGAGTCTTAAGATCTTACTAATTTGTGTGCAGAGTTTGCAAAGCCGAGGCCTGTCTCGCCGCGGTTGACGAACAGAGGAAGTCCCTGAGATGTGCTCTACCACTGACTGAGGCCTAGACGGCTCTTTCAGTAAACACACATTTCACACTACATTCAAATGCATATTCACACTTGCTGATATGAATCTAATTACAGTGTAGGAGGATGCGAACTCTAGATTACCCCCTAAAGTCAGTCTGAGGAGAGGGGTTTTCCACATAAGAGATAAAAACATATACAATTGTGGTTTACAGAAAAACTGGAGCTTTCAAACCAAAGAGATAAAATTAAAACACTTTACAGATTATCACTTAAAGTAGTCATGTCTGGTTAAGGAATAAATGGGATAATTTAGCGTCTTCCAGAACTTTTTTTTCTCTGTATAGGCTATTACATGACGTCACATTCCCTCATTATCGCATCTGTGATTAGCCAGAAAGCAGCTTTTCACTTTGCTGATCGCATGTAAGAGCACCACAGTTGTTTTTTATGTTTTCAAGTTTAAGGGTGTAAAAACAAATCAGATAAAACGGTGGAGAGAAGCTTTAAAAACAGCCAAAAATCAGAGGAAGTTAAAAGGTATAGTGGAGGATGTTCTTTTTTCCGGATCGATCATCAAAATAAGTGGTCCTCTTAATTGTCAATTATTGTGGTGATAATGGGCTTGTGCACGCTCTCGCATGCATTTAATTGCCATTCCCTCTCGGGAGAGGATACAGGGTGGTGTAAGTGGATTTGTTTTTGTTTTTTTTAGGTGAAGAAGGGACGTTTTTTTTTTATTATTATTGTCAAAAATCCTCTGCTATACCTTTAAAGTGAAAACACCTCTGCACAGATACAACACAGATTAGCTCCAATCACTTTAGCAGTGGGAAGGACAATTTAAAATGTTTAGATAAGGCGAATGTGGCTTTAAAAGCTATGAAGCTACATCCATACGAATTAAGTGTGGTAGAATAGTAAAAATCATAGTCATTACATGTAAACACACATTTCTGTTACAGAGAGTGTTACAGAGACACATTAGTGTCTCTGTAACACTCTCCAACTCTTTAAAAAGCCATAGTTCACCAAAAATATTAATAAAACAGTTTAAAGAAAAAAATAAAAGCCTCAATGTCGCTTGTAAAGCTGATCCTATCATATCAACATGGTGAAATTGCAGAGTCACTTTCATCCAGAAATATCTTGAATTTATCCTTTAACTTCAGTCATAATAATAACAGTAATACATTTTATTTGAAGGCACCTTTCTAGATACTATGAAAATACATTAAAAGAAACAACAATAAAGATCAATGATTTAGAGAAAGGCAATGACAATATCAATAGGACTCAGATAAAAAGGCAGGCTTAAACTATTTATTTTGAGTTGAGATTTGAAATGGGGGAGTGAGCCATGGTCCTAACATATTAACCTAGAACTAATCAAACAATTTATGTTTTATTAGTTTCTAGGGGTGGAACGGTTCACAAAATCCACGATTCGGTTCACAGTTTCGTGGTCACGGTTTTCGGTTC
>NW_015151534.1:164585-180705 GCF_000732505.1 Cyprinodon variegatus | reverse complement strand
GAACCGAAAACCGTGACCACGAAACTGTGAACCGAATCGTGGATTTTGTGAACCGTTCCACCCCTATTAGTTTCCATTCCTGATCAAATCTGTGCTGCAATTTCTTAATTCTGAAAGCAAGTTCAAAGGCCTGCATTTTACCTTTCTGTATGGTCCCCTCTATACTGACTGATGTGCTACAATCATAAAAACCCTGATAAGGACATTTTTGTTGTATTTTTGAGTTTCAAATTGACTTTCTTACTTTACGTTACAACAGCATGAAAAAACGCGGATTATAATTTTTTCCTAACCCTGTAGGAGAAGAGTACTGTAGGTGGAAAAAAACAGATTAGTTTTCCTAAATATACTACTTTCAGATTATATGGTTTATATCTTGCCAAGAAACACAAACAAAGGCAGGAAATATAAAAAACTACTATTCCAGATCTAAATCTTTTCATAATAAACATCAGTTGGAAATCAATCCTCAAATATAGCAGTAAATTCACCCTTTCCTCAGACCTGTCTGTAAGACCCTGAGTATCAGGGACAGCAAGTAATTTCCCTCAGGACTGGATAACTATTACAAAAAAAAAATGTACTCAAACAGGTCAAATATATAACTTGAATTCTAAAAAGCATCCGAAAAAATTATTGCTGATGAATATAAATATTTATTGTAACAACAATTTTTCCTTACAATTCAGTTCAAAAATATTACATTAATCCCAAAGGGGCAATTCAGTACATCCATCTTTCTTCATTATTACCAGACTAAAATTAAATAAAGGATTCATATAAAGTAATAAATATATTCTTGTTTGCTTATACTGAGGCTAGGCTTGTCAACTAAGGATTCTTTAGCTTTTTCTGATGATTTGATGATTAAACTAGGACAGCAATAGAATTTAATGTTTCCTTTTCTGATGAGCTTAAGCTTCATTTGACTTTAGTCAATGTCTTATCTTTAGAGCTGAAACAATTAATTAGATTAATCCTGATTAATAGATTATTGAAATAATGGTCAATTAATTTAGTGATCGATTAATCAGAGAAGCAACTATACCATAATTGTAAAAAATTATATAAATACTGAGCATTTAAGAAAACTGTTTCATTTGTCAATATGATCTATTCAAAACTATTCAAGTGGAAATATTTTAGTTTCACCTGGTTTAATACTGTAAAAGAACGTTTAAGTGGCCTTTTGCTATCGGATTATGAATTAATAAACTCAATTAAATCAGATTAAATGATTAGCAAAATAATTATTAGTTGCAGCCCTATTTATCTTAAAGAAATATATATGCAGCTACTCAACTTCTCGTTGGGAAAACAATTCTAGATCATACACTGGAAATATGCCACATTTCATATGTTAACATTATCTCCTCAGGATAAACTTTATCACACTGTGGAAATATGCTTGACTATTGCAGAATAATGCTAGAAGAATACATTAATGAAACTAAAGAGGCAGCAGTGAAGCAGGACTTTAGCTGAGAGAGTCGAATTGTTGACCACTACATTCATTTCAAATCTGAGAGACCATTTTTAGGAAAAGAAAGTTGTGAAATGTACCTGCCACCAATTTGTCCAACCATGTGAAATTTATCTGTTGTGTGAAGACCTAGAAGCAGACCAGACAGCTCCGTGGAAACTGTTCAAGCAGGGGCTAATTATAAAATATTAGGGCTGCAACTAACGATTATATCGCCAATCGATTAATGTGTCGATTATTTTTTCGATTTTTCGATTAATAATCAGACAGACAAAGGTTCCTTAAAGAAGATCTTTTATGGAAATAAACCAGGTGAACCTAAATTGTTTCCACTTGAGAAGTTCTGGATAGAACATATACGTTTTTTTTTTATCTTAAATGCAAAATTTTTACTTTAATTAGATTTTTTTAATTACCCTTTTTACTTTTTTTTCTAAGTGGGTCGCTCTGTCCACTAAAGGCATGTTTCACAGTCTCTAAACTCCAGTTAATGACAAATTAATTTCTGAATTAGTTGACAATTATTTCACTCATCAATTAATCATGAATAATTTGATTAATTGTTTAAGCCCTTTAAAAAACTGTCTTTAACTAACATCCCTTCTAGCACCGTTCAGTCAGTGATATGTGAATGAAAAGGAAAACAAAAGGATGGATCATCCGCATATAACCATTATTCTGCTCATTTGTCCTGGTATATCCTATTAAATCCATATTTCATAAAATACCATGTTTATTCTCAGAATGTCTCCACAATAGAAAAGCCTTTATAAGAAGGAAGAGGCAACAACAAAACATGAACAATTAGCCCGAAAATTCTATAAAATAAGTAAAACAATGACATCTACAATAAAAACAAGATAATACCATTTATATCCAATCAGATTTAAAATAGTAGCCTTTTCTCCACATGAAACATTGATATATTTTACAGAGTTGTTTTTCCCCAAAATAAATATTAAAAAAAGAAAGAAAAAAAAATCATACTGCATATACATGTTTGCAGGGTATTCATAATACAGCGAAGGCCATAAGTATCTGTGGCTTGTGGAAAAGGATTCCACCCCAAAAAGCTGGAGGTTGCTGATGGGGGTGTGGTGAGGAGGCAATCTGCCAAGCCCACACTCCCATCTGCTTTCTGTGGCATGTTAGCCATTTCCTGAACCAGAGGAAAAGGCCAAGGGTCGCTTGTGGGGAAAGCGAGAGGGTGGGGAGTTAAGGGGGGGGTGGAATTGATAATTATGTAAAGCGGGTAGAGATCTGAGGTTGAAAGAAACATTTTAAAATGTCAGAGTGGTTTTAAAAAGTAAACTTAAAACAGCATAAACATCTACAATCAATATGAAGTCGTAAGCACATGGCTATATTTACGTAACTATTACTCCGTCAGCAGGGTTTTAGCTCATCTCATATATAAGTAAGTTTTTTTTGTTTGTTTTTTTTTGGCTCTCACAACCAGTGTGCTGGTTTCCATACATTTTTCAGGATGTTTTTACATTTCCCTTTGGAGTTTTAACTATTTTCTGTACATTTAAATACACTATATTAACTTTGAACTGCCTTAAGTAGCAGTTGGGTCTGATCTGTAAGCTCCACAATATTGGAAGATACACTATACAACAAATAGTGTGGTCAATTTCCACATTAAAATGAAGTAACCTAACCTACTCCAAGAAATGAAGCTAAAGAAAGAAGGTAAAACACCCCCCCTTATATTTATTGATGACGGTACATTTAGTCTGTAGGTAAAAAATAAAATACTTCTTGGTTAAAAGCAATAAACTCAAGATAAAGCAAATTGGTTGAACATAGATAAAACATAAAGTGAATATTTCTGCATTTATAAGACTTGACACAACACCTGTCCAATACATTTATTTTAAAGACTATAAAGACTTGCAGAAAAACTGTTAAGAAATAAATCTTATGAAGGATTTGATCATTTGTGCACAAAATACCAACACCAGAATAATTATAGCTCCTGCCAAACATTTTCCCCAAATTAATCTCCATCAAAACTTGAAGGAATTTGTGTTTTTTAGACATAAAAAAGTGCCATACATGCATGACCAGGTCATTTTCTCTCACAAATACAATAAGTCTCATGCGAGATCAGAGGAAAGGAATGTCTAAAATGTTACTCCACAGGATGTTGTTCTGTCACGTAAAACAGCTCGCCAGGTTTATAGAAGGGCATTTCTTTGACACAGAAAGAAGGCGTCCAAGTTTTAATTCCTCAGACACTGGTCAGAGGACAGCCGTACATTTTTAATTTAATAGTAACCTCTAAGTTTTGCAGTTTCAGAGGGTAAAAAAAAAAAAAATTCAAACATTATAACATTGTTCTAGCCAATGTTGCTTTAGTTGACCTAGAAGGGGAAGATGAAAGAGATGCTTTAAGAAATAACCAACCCGAATCTGACATTTTTATGCTCTTCAGACCGAAGTCGGTGACTAGCATCTCAGACTCTCTATTAATAATTCAGTGAAATCACAACACAAGACACAGCCACATGGCTCTGCTTAATGAGCAGAGCCTTATTTACCTGCCACAGTTAAATAGGGGTAAACAGTTTTACTTTTACAATGCTTTTACTCAGTTGAGGAATCAAATTCATGACACATTCTTGAAAAGCTACAATTTTCAGTATCATACTCTTACTAGGGGTGGAACGGTTCACAAAATCCACGGTTTTGTTGGTTAACGGTTCCGTGGTCACGGTATTCGGTTTGGTTCGGTATATGTTGATTGATACACCGAAATCCCATAAAAAATTAATGAAATTAATGAAAAAATCCCCAAAAAATTAATGAATTGTAATTATTTTTAATGATCCGTGGAAACCCTGGATCATTTCCGCATGTTTTGCTGCTTTGAATTTAATCATCTCGTTCCTGCCCTCTACGATCTCCAAGGAACTCAGAGCAGAGCGGACGGGAGCCACAGCGGAGGCTGTAAGCTTTGCTTTGTGCAGGCGGTCTGGAGCGCAGCGCAGCGGAGCGCTGACGGAGTATGTGGGATTTCGGGGTTAGCCTGACATGTTGGTCATGTTGCTGTTAGCATAAACAAAACGCGTTGCACAATACTTGCAAACTGTTAAACTTTTATCCACAACTTTCTTTCCGCCATCATTGTAGGTCACTCTAAATGCAAAGTGGTCCCATACAGCAGATCTATAAAGTGCTGCTGGCGCGTCTTCCAACTCCTGTTCTTTCCCACTCGCCATACCCACACAATTCTCCACAACAACTGATTTTTTTCTGCTACACTGCTTCGCTTCTCCTTCTTGTTTACTACTGGTGGTTGGCTTTGGTCGCAGGACCACCACCTTCTGCTCTGGACTGTACATGCTTCGCCTATGAGAAAAAGGAGCGCATGAACCGAACGCAACACACGCAAATCGAACCGAGACAGTCGAACCGAACGGTTCGGACGGTTTTCATGAACCGTTCCATCCCTAACTCTTACAATTAAATACATCCTTGACATGGAATATACCATATTTTCCGGACTATAGAGCTCACCTCAGCACACCCCAGTGTCTTTAATACGACAAATAAATTTCAAAATGTGTGAATTCGGAGCATTTGTTCTCCTAAATGAAAATTAGCTTCTTGGTCTTTCATTTCCAACTTTGGCTTGCCCTTCTGGGGGTTAGGCAAAATCAATAGAAAAGCTGCACCTTCTTATAAGCTGCATGGTTCAAAGCGTGGGAAAAAAATAGCAGCTTATAGTCCGGAAAATACGGTTCATAGATTAGATTGCTCTTAAAATCATGCTAGCTGCTCTAATTGCTGACAGAAGATGCTAAAAACTGTTTAAACTGATCTTACTGTGGTAAACCTGGCCTTTTTTATAAAAGGGATGAGAGAGTAATTTTGANTTCTTTCCGCCGTCATCGTAGGTCACTCTAAATGCAAAGTGGTCCCATACAGCAGACCTATAAAGTGCAGCTGGCACGTCTTCCAACTCCTGTTCTTTCCCACTCGCCATAACCACAAAATTCTCCACAACAACAGATTTTTTTCTGCTACACTGCTTCGCTTCTCCTTCTTGTTTTCTACTGGTGGTTGGCTTTGGTTGCAGTATCGCCACCTTCTGCTCTGGAGTGTACATGCTTTGCCTATGAGAAAAAGGAGCAGCGCATGAACCGAACGCAACACACGCAAATCGAACCGAGACAGTCGAACCGAACGGTTCTGACGGTTTTCATGAACCGTTCCATCCCTAACTCTTACAATTAAATACATCCTTGACAGGGAATATACCATATTTTCCGGACTATAGAGCAAACCTCAGCACACCCCAGTCTCTTTAATACGGCAAATAAATGTTAAAATGTGTGAATTCGGAACATTTGTTCACCTTTGTGCATGCTGTTAGCAATTTCTTGGGCTAAATGAAAATTAGCTTCTTGGTCTTTCATTTCCAACTTTGACTTGCCCTTCTGGGGGTTAGGCAAAATCAATAGAAAAGCTGCACCTTCTTATAAGCTGCATGGTTCAAAGCGTGGGAAAAAAGTAGCAGCTTATAGTCTGGAAAATACGGTACATAGATTAGATTGCTCTTAAAGTCATGCTAGCCGCCCTAATTGCTGACAGAAGATGCTAAAAACTGTTTAAACTGATCTTACTGTGGTAAACCTGGCCTTTTTTATAAAAGGGATGAGAGAGTAATTTTGAACTGAATAAAATTTAACCACCGATTATGTTATTTCTAATTGAATTAAACTTTCAACAACCAGAAAGGCTCCTATATAGTTAGAATAAATGATTTAAAAATTGATAAAATGACCATGATTAAAATGTATTAAAGATTAAACAGTTGTCTTAAAATTATATCAAGAAATGTTCTTTCCATTAAACGGTATATATGCATCTTCAGATACACACACAAATTACAGAAGTTAGTCAGCAAAATTTGTTTTGTAAAGGTATAAGAAAAAATACCCCATTATTCTTATTAGTGTTGTATTGTATTATTTCTATGTAATTGTAGAAAGTTCTTTTTTATTTGCATTACTTGGACAGAAGGAACAAATCTGGCCGGTCTATCTCTAGTTTTGTGTTAATGTTTCATTTAATGTTTGCATATTGATGAAAAATGAAACAAACAACCAAAAAAAGATTTTAAGCAGACACCCAAATATAGATTCTAGAAAAAAGTAAACACAGCATCAAATCTACATCTTTTTTAAAGTACTTACAGATCATAGTGCTGATTCCACTTTGGATCAAGAGTATTTCTCACAGTATCTGTTGAGTGGCATTGTCCAGAACCGTCCACTACCACTTTAGCGAAAGGATCTGGCAAACCTGCAAAGCACAATAAAATGGTTTTATTTAATGAGCAAACAAAATTATTAAATTACCCTTTCAGGCTTTTAAAAGAGAAGAACATGAATAATAATACAAACTTTTCCCACAATGTCTATTTGATGAAAACAAAATAGAAAGATGAGTTAAAGAGAATCTAGATTTTTTTTTTTTTTTTTTTTTTACTATCCTGCTCCTTTTGACTGGTGGCATGAAAAACTTAAATCCTTGTGCAGAAAAGCTTCTAACAGCTCAGTTTTTACCTTGTAATTATTGATCTGACTGTAGATATGTGCATGTTGATTTTGGAGAGCCGTTTCCTGGCTTATCAAGATCAACTCACATCTGCCTTATTTGAATGGCACGCTTTCTATTATCATGTCTTATCCATTCTGAAGTATGAGGAATGGCCATACGTGTCACGTCACATAAATTAGCAATGGAAACAGGAAGTCATAGATAAGTAAAAGTTCTCTGTCTGACCTAAAAGCCAGAAGAAAAAGTGACACAGTCATCAAAATAAGCTCAGTTTACATCTATCTTTTAGAGAAATCTGTCTCACTATGGTTAGTTTGACTTAAAACATATTTCTAATAGTGGGATTATTTTCCCAACTTTATATAAACATACTTAGTTTTTTTGTTTTTCTTCCCCTGTAGTATTTCCTAATATAAGGGTCTGATTTAAAGTAAAAACCTTATGTCATTTTAGAGAGAGATGATTCAAACTTTCAGTTTCTAAAAGAGCATGTTCTCACATGTATTGTTTTTGTTGTGGGAAGGATTTACACCGCTAAGATACTACTACTATATGTGGAAATGAAAAACCTGTTTAGCTTGAAACATGATAATACAGTCTATTTTATGGTCTGATGATACATGAATGCATAGGTAGCTGGGGGACAAGTACGTCTCACATGATAAACTTGTTTAGCTTATTATAAGAACTGGAAATACCCTACATCTATGAGTCTATGTTGTATGGTTAAACCCCGACAAACCAAACTCGTGTTCTCGGAGACAACCGGCTTAATAACTTAGTGACAAAGATGGTTTCAGCAGTAAGAAAAATAATTATACAAAGAGGCAATTCTGAAAATATTCAGGATTTAAAATATAATCCTTAATGACAAACGTGTGACAAAACAGACTCCAAATGTTTTATTTTGATGCCCTCCTCCAATAAGGTTTAAATACGCAACAAATTTGCCTACATTTGTATTTTAAGCACCTGTTTGAGATATTTAAATACTCAAAAACTGTTAGTTAAACCCCTCAAACAAAATATTAATCTAAAAGGCAAAGCAAAAGAAAGGGATTGAAATAAAAAAAAAATATTTTTACTTACGAAAGAAGTCTTTCTTTGCCAGGTTCTTTGCACAGAGGACTAGGAAATAAAAAAAAAAAGACAGATGTTAACGTGAGAAGCAATATAATACCCACACATCAGACACGCATCAAAAGGAAAATAGAGACGTCCTTAACTGATGCCAGGTAGAGTCTCAATTAGGGTTTTATCAAATGACCACCATCAGAGTCCCAGATGAAACTTAACTACCAACATCTGCTGTTGGTCTACTGTCTGCCATTTCATCAGCTGAAAGCTATTGGCTTGTGTAGCACAGAGCTAATTGGTTTTGTTTGTTTTTGTTAGTCACAGCCTGTTTTAGTTTGCACAGCTTATCAAACCAGATTAAAAGTTTGCTCATTATTTGTTTGAAGGCTCCTCTAGCTGCCATTACATTACAAGTAAAGCTGCAAGTTAATAAAGCATGACAATTGTTTTTTTGTTTTGTTTTTTATCCGTCTGTACAAGATAGCTATATGTGGTTTATTTATGATGTGGGCCCACCCTTACAGCTATAACAGCCTCACCTCTTTTAGGAAGGCTTTCAACAAGGCTTAGGATAATGCTTATGTGAATTTCTGACAATTTGTTAAGGCTTGGCTTGAAGTCTTAAGTTTAATTCATCCTAAAAGGTGGAGATCAGGGCTATGAGTACGAAACTCTAGGGCTGGGCTATATGGACCAAAAATAACATTGCAACATTTTTTATCTGAATGGAGGGAGGCGGAGCAATAGAAAGCTTAGCACAGACAAACCCTTTAGAGAAAGAAAATTACAGGTCTCAAGAGTAATTAGGACACAAAAAGCATATCTATCTATCTATCTATCTATCTATCTATCTATCTATCTATCTATATATATATATCTATATCTATATCTATATCTATATATAGATATAGATATAGATATAGATATATATATACGGATTATATCAGAGAGAGAGACAGACAGAGACCCATCTTGTATCTCTTTTAAAAAGATCTAAATAGATAAACAGATATGTTGCCCAAAACTACCTAAAAAAAAATAAAAATTAAAAAATAAAATACAAAATTAAAAAATATTAAAAAATTAAAAAATAAAATAAACTACCTAACAAACTCGGTTGTCAAAAAGTTAAAGGGATATACAATATTATGGGTTGATATTAGCTTTAAAGCTGCATACAGGACATTGGCGATTCCATTGATTTAATCCATCAATGTAAAAGGAAACCTTAAAAAAGGTGAGGATTATGGAGTCCGCCACGGAGGAGATGCCAAATTGAAATATCAGAGGTGTTTACTCTTTAAAAAAATTAACATAAATAAATTTTTTCCGAGAAAAGTGAATTGCCCCTATTTTGAACAATTAGATAAGACAATCTCCCAATTTGATAAGATTTATTTTTACAATAAGAAAAAAATCTACTCCGTTCATCTTATTCCACAGGCAAATCTAATCATCTTAAAGGACAGCATACTAATTCCAATGGCAAATCATATTTACTTGTTAAAATTAAACATAAACACTTATTTTAAGAAACTTTTACTGAATCTTAGATCAGTTTTTGCAGTGTATATTTAAATACTAAGAAACATATAGACAAACTGCTATTTGCAATGAATGCTCTAAACAGGAGTGAGAAGTGTCTGTGATTAGGTTTAGGTGGAAAATTATTGTTAATCAGCTAGTTGAGTTATAAACTACCAGCATATAGGATGTCCGTTCATAATGACCTTGCCATGCAATGAAATGTATTTGACAACTTATCTAAAATTACAAATTATACTCTGTTCATACAGAAAGATTCATCAGCTTTCAATAAAGAAAACAAAATCAACTTAAAATATGTAATTTTTCTCTTCAGACAGCATTTCGATATATATATCAAAACACCCTCTTCACTTTACTGGCTCAATCACTCACTTTAAAACAAAATGTGGATTTCAGTGAAATGGTTCTGCTACGTCTCTTTTAAAGGTTAGAGGAGTTTCTTTGTCTAAAATATTGATTAGACAAGCATTCCTTCCTGTACGAAGCAAATCCACAGGGGTTCGTTACACTGACAGCATACAACAGCTTTCAACTAAGAGAGGAACAAGACGAGAGCATAGCTGAGAACAACGCCTGTTTCATCCAATCTCCCTCAGACTATTGCAGTCTTTATTTCTTCCTTTAATGCTCTCTAGTGTGTTGTAATCATTTGGCTACCTGCAGAACACTGATTGTTTCTTGGATCCGTGCTACAGACTTTAAACCTAAAAGGAAGACAAATTAGGTCACACATGATCATTAGAATAATCCAGTCCAGGTCTGACTCTCTCAAGTACTTTGGGTGTTTTTAAGC
This sequence comes from Cyprinodon variegatus, assembly GCF_000732505.1. NCBI lineage: Eukaryota > Metazoa > Chordata > Actinopteri > Cyprinodontiformes > Cyprinodontidae > Cyprinodon > Cyprinodon variegatus. Next base: position 170,230 of record NW_015151534.1, on the reverse strand, counting down.
AAAGTCCCATCCAAGGTCGCAGTTAGTGCAAGAAAAGAACGGAAAAACCTTTCTAGATTCTAAACTACTCATTTTAATACAGCTGTGGGGATGTATTAAAAACGACAAATCTACTGCATCCATCTGACAACGGATAAGCAAACCTAAGGGACAACGACTACCGACAGAATAATAAGAGGGGAAAATTCTCCCCTAATATCCGATTACATTTACTCGCTCATCTGAATGAGCACCAATCGTTATCTTATCTTATCAAGAAAATGATGTCGCCAAAGCAAAAGGCACGCTTGCTTGCCAAATCAGAAGGAGACAGAAAGACCGTCCAACGGGAAAAATGGACATCATGTTACATGGACAGTAATCTTGGCAGATCTTCTGTGCAAAGTAAGTCCAGAAGATAAGTTAAAAAATAAGGTTTAAATACATTATTATCAGATCTTTAATGCTTTTGAAGAAGCTTGTTTCATTGAAAAACAAAAAATACTAGAAGTATGTGATTGTGCAAATAAATGAAGCTAAATTAAGATGAGAACAATATTTTAAGCATTGAATAAAATCTTCTTAATGATGTATTGATTATTTTTTTTACTTTTAACTTGGATTTAAATATCAGTTTATTTAACATATTTACAGAAACAAGTTAAGAGAACATATCAATTTGACGTGTTATGCCAACACATTTATTTAGCCCTGAAGAACTGTGGTATTTATTTTCCCATGATTCCAGCAAAAACTATACAAAGCGATTAAAAAAAGTTTGTCAGATACACAATCATACAATGTTTAATAAAATGTCGTTTAACTTCATTCAATTGAATAAAAATATCTATACCTAGATTAAAAAGAAAATATTATGACAGTCCTTACCAGTAAGGTTTAATCCTACTGTCGCTGCTATTTTGGTTACAAAGATTTAGGTTAGGAGTGAGAGATTTTGCAAAAAATCTAAATTGCAATATTTTTTCTGAAAAGAAATCGTGTTTGCCTTTTTATCTTGATATTCCTCTGTATTAACCACAAGCACATATATTGGTTTGGCTCCAGGGTTTCATTACTGTTATGGCCTTGGATGCATTGTTGTTAAGAGTAGGGCTGGGAAATTACTTGCATTTGCAATTAGGGCTGAAACAATTAATCTGATTAATCGTGATTAAATTATTGAAATTCAGTTATTGAAATAATCATCAACTAATTTAGTAATCGATTACTCCTTAACTGGAGTTTTAGAGACACTAAAATAGGCCTTATCTGACAGAGCAGACCACTCAGAGCAGTAATTATATCAAAATTGCATTTAAAAAAAGTGTTAAGATTTTCCTTTTAAAGTCGTAGGGAAGCGGCTGTTCCAACTGTTGCATTTCCAAATTCTCCCGAGTGGTGCACGACTTTACAGGAGTGAATAAAGTGAATGTGATTGGTCGTGTGTCAAGAGGGCGGGATTGTTGTGGCGGAAGATTCACAAGCAAGTTTGATTGTGGCCGGTTTCTGTTGAAGCATCTTGCTAACCAGTTAGCAACTTAGTGCTAGTAGGTTCCCAATGGGAAATTCCATTGGGACCAAGTAGCACTAAATTGGTAACTTAGAAGCGACGCTGTCAAGGAACGCTCTGGACAGAGGAAACATGCAAGAGGATGAGATTTTAGTGTCGGAGGTCGTGGATGAGTCTCCTCCATCATACATTTTTTATTTAGAGGAGGAAAGCGGGGACGAAGATGTTGTGGAACAGGATGCCAGGGCGGCAGAAGCTTTTAAGACAGGATTTTCTACATTTTGGGATTATATGGTCTGATAAAGTGTAAATTAATATACATGTTTAAGCCAGAATGATTTGACATTTAAATATGATTTCCCTACAACTGAAAGATACAAAAAATGTTTTTGTCTGTCAATATGCTCATGTAACCACATCACCAGAATGATTGACAATTTGAAGGACCACTTCTTTTGATGACCCACCCAGAAAAAGAACATCCACCACTTTACATAAAAAAATAATACCAATTTTAGAATTCCTCCTTAGTTAAAAGTCCATCATCAAGGGACTTCTATTGTTTACTGGACAAACTGCTAGCGGGGATAGATCTGCTAATTATCTGCAAACCTCTATTCTTCGAGGTGGCAAACCTACTTTAAGCATATTACCAACATCTGCATGGCTGGAGAGAGAAAGTTAGCGTGTTACTATTGTTATGCTACCAAAGATGTGGTACTTCTACATCTTCAAAATGTCACAGCTTTTAGATGGCAATTATATGTATCACAATCAAATGTCCAGCCCCAAAGTATTATAAAATGTAAAGAGAATCCTAAAAATCCAAAATCTAATATGAAAGTAAGCAGCATTTGGATATGTTCCTCCATTTAAGACAAAAACTTTTCTGTGTGTTTTCACAGGAAGTAGGCACCACAGTTTGGCAGCTACCAGGTTACACCGAGTATACTTAAGTTACCAAACTGTGCTAAGAAGAAGATTAAGGGATTACCTTCCACACTGCTTCTCTGACTTAACCACAGAAACAAGAGAGAAAATCCTCTTTCATTGTTAACAATGGACTTTCAAAAACTGAGCTGGAAGAACCACAAAGCTGGTGTTACCAATAATGATACACTACAATAAGGCATTAAACAGTCAAATGATACCAGAAAATAACAAAACAAAAATTTTTTTTTACTGATGTTTAATCTATCCCACATGTGCAAAAATCATTCATATTACTGTTTTACTTCAAAAACACTTTATTGATCCCAAAGGGAAATTAAATAGTCATGGTAAAGATAATTACATTCTGTCATAAGGATTTTAAGCATCAGCATTAAATTAAAGATCGACTGCCATCATTTCCTCATTTGTAAACAAATGAGCTTTTCATTATTTCTCACAGATTATTAATACAATTTCACAAAGTAGCGGTAACTGTTATCATGCCACAGGAAATTACTTATCTCCTAAAAGCTTTTTCAGAGTATCACTGTGGCCTCTATACCACATCTGATATTGCTGCCATTGAAAAATCATGTAGGAACCCATTTACTAGATGTCATGCAAGCAGGCAGGCCACCATGATCCATGGCTGGCAGAAAACCAGGTGCAATGGATACGCTATTTGAACAGAAAACTGAGTCAACTGGAGAACTGTTAACCACCAGTAAGCCCTCAGGGTGAAGGTGTCTTCTATACAGTCTATTGTGGATTCCCACGATCAGCTCTCTGTTCAAACAATAAAATTAGATCAATACTCCAAACAAATGTGTGGCAAAAAAAAAAAAAAAACCAGAGCTGATCTAATATTTTGTTGCAAGACATTTGTAATGATTTTTTACTTTAATGGTATCGGAGTCTTGTGACATTCTGAAGTTAGTAAATGTTAGTTAAATAACCCCGGTTTTGAAGTGAAACAATGCAATTTTCTTTATTTTGGGATTTGATGCAACCTTTCAAGATTAATCTTTTTAGATTTTGAGAAAATATATATTATAGACATTTATTTGTTTACACATTTACCAATCAAGATTATCAAAATCATGGCATCACATTTCAACATGGTGACAGGCATGGACATAACTGCTGCCTCCAGATCCGTTGTTGGTGATCATAACCTCTCTTTTTATAGGTTTGCCAGCTGGCATTATGGATCAACTCACATATCTGTGCTTTACTTTGCTCTTTATTGGAAAGAGATAATCAGAAATTATCCACACAGTGCGTACATTGCTTGAATCCGGCAACAAATGCAAGACAGACTGCCAACAAAGCACAGTATCGAGGAACATGTGAATGCCAAGCAAACCGGTTGCACCACTTGAAGAAGGGGAAAGAAAACACAGTCTGCAATGAAGCGATGAAGACATACAAAGAGAAGACAGGAGCAGCTGCATGTGCAATCTAAAGGTAAAGATGTGAGGCGAGCATGCCAACAAAAAAAATAAATAAAAGAATTTAAAAAAAACAGCTGATTCAAGAAATATCTGAAGTTGCTTTTAAGGTTTATATCAAATCTTTTAGTGAAGAGCTAAACTGTTATAGTTGTCAGAATTAAACCATGAAACTATCTTCCGTTTACAGAATGTACAATACTTCATGCCTTGTTGCTATGCTGATTGATTATATAAAAACATAATCCGTAGAAGGATGTTTATAGACTGTTCACACTTTAATTACAAGTAGTTTTTCCAAAAAAAAAATGTTAAAAAATTTCAGGGCTTCTAAATAAAGCTAAATGATTATAACTTTAAAACCAATCCAAATGTTGAATAACCTAAATAATACATTAAAATGTTGCTTTATTCATATGAATATTTATCCAAAACTGGGGAGCAAAAAATGAATTGAAAAGTTGGTTTACTTTGTCCATATGGTTTTCGATCAAAGCACGGTAGATCATTACCGTAATTACCCTGTTTGAACATTTTAATCATGTCACAGCACTAAAATAAACCTATTTCAACAATGGAAAACAATGAAAATCTCCCCTATACCTCCGGCACCGGAAGGCAAGACCTTTAGGTAGGTATTCTGAGGACTGATGAGACTAAAGTGGAACTTAGGGTGCAGATCATGTTATGTGTGACCTAAAACCTACACAGCATATTAGAAAAAGCCAAACATGGCGTGGTGGGAGGATTTGACAGTCCTTTGCTTCCTCCAGACATACCCGACTTTTCATCTATCATAGAATTAGGTTTTATGGTTTTTACCAGAAAATCTGTAATACCTTGATGAAATGATAAATATTGCTCATTCAGCCAGTGGCCTTTTGGGTTATGTGTTATTCTTTTAATATATTCTACTGATTTTGTATTTTTCTTCCTATGATAATGATTATATACCATTTCAGAAAATGTACATAATACACACTCGCATATAATTAAGAGACACAAAACAGTAATGCATCGCTATATCATGCAATATATATATATATATATATATATTTCTAGTTCCCATCAGCTGAAAAGTCTTAAAAACACCGCTCAGCTGGAACAAAGTTCAGATTCAGTTCAGGAATTATTGCTGAGCAACTAATCCAATTCCTCTGTCTGGTCGCAGTGCTGGCCAGACAGACAGTGGCATCTCTATGACCCAGACAGTCTTAGAGGTTTATTTATAAATAATACATGTAACTAATTTGTTTTATGATACAAGAAACACTGAAGCCATGAACACTGGTTTCACTACAACAATTAAACTCTCAATTCTCAAATGTGAGAAACAAAACAGAAAATCACATGTCTGTTTTTTTTGTGAATTATTGTGATATCATCCAGTTTTATTCATTACAAAGCTAAGATACGGAGTGTTTGTGGTGACAAGGAGAGTCGGTTACAACGGTTGGGCTTTTCATTGTCTCCATCTGTCTGAACAAAGAGATCTGGCATAAGGTTGGTATTTGTTCTGGTCAAAGGGTCAAAGGTTGTAAACAGATCCTAGCTGAGAGACTTGATGGGGCGTCCATGCTTGTTTTCTCTAGGGACACTGCCTGCTTTACATTTGCATTTGTTGCCTCATACATAAACGGTTGTGAGGAGTGGGATAAAATATACAGCTAGAGCAAAACAAAGCAAAAAAAAAAACAACCCCTAACTTTAGGCCCCGTTCACACGAAGTCAAAACGAACACGAAACGCTAATATTTTCCAGAACGTTTGTCG